>NC_056739.1:187255876-187497079 GCF_019279795.1 Protopterus annectens | reverse complement strand
GTGTGTCTGTCAGAACATCCATTTGCCTCGAAGTAGTCCCATATGCCACAGTTGTAGGTGTCATCATAGACTAGCACCTAACTTTCGACCAGCATATTAACTCAGACATCAAAAAAAACATCAGAAACTAGCCATCCTGTATAGGCACGAACTTTCTCCTCCATGCAGCAAGATTATCCCTTGCCTCTTCCTTTCTACTTCCATTCTTGCTCTATAGCGAACCTCTCCTTACTAATATGCAGTCCTCTCTTAAATCCCAACTGGACTTGTGCTGCAATAAAATCACAAATTTTTTGACTGGAGCCAAACACTCCTTCCACCACTGCGTATCACTCCAATGTCTGAACAGGCTAGAAGTTCCCCAACATCTAACATACCTGCAACTAACTACAGCTCAGGCTCATCTATAAGCCTCCTAGTTGTCCTGCCCTCTCCTCTCTGTTCACCATGCATCATCCAAATAGACCTCTGCTAACAGTCATTGAGATATTCCTTAATGTATCAAAACCTGAACTTTCTGCTGGTCAAATGTGTTGCCCATATGCTATAGCTAAACTACTATGGAATGCGCTCTCTCTTTCACTTAGCTCTACTAGCAACCCTGAATGCTTTAAGACTTTGCTGAAACACCTGTTCTCCCATTGGCTGTGTACATCTACCAGCACTGACTATATTAAAAAAAAAAATCCTAGCCTTCATACTTTTCTTCTAATCTCACTTATGGCTGAGATTCCCTCATATGTACATTCAGTGCTTCCAGCTTTCCGAGTCCAACGTGTGCCACCCAGCCGCACATAATCCTATCAGTTACCTACCAGATCTATTTAGTCTTGATGCCTATATAGCAGTAGCTCTAAGGCTGTACTTCACTCTTGAGTCTTTAATCTGCTGCTCTCCTCTTTCCCTTTGTACTGCAATACTGTATTGTTCATACATTTGATATTACCCCATGTCATCAGTTGTATTCCTGTTTGGCTTGCATACTTAAAATCTAACATCTATACAATTAGTATCTGTTTTATTGCATCACTTATTGTGTAATTTAGTGTTCTGTACCATCACTGCTTGATTTCTGTATTTTGATTCTGTAGCTTTATCATGTTTATTTTGGGAGCTTTTCTCCTTGGGTCTGTCCTGAAAATGGACTCGCCCTGGCCCAGTAGACCTCCCGGTAAACAAATGCAAAATGTCATCAAGACCCAATGGCGACTTTCTAAAACTTCAAACCAGACTAAATCTACATTTTAGGAGGAGGCAAGCCCCCCTCCATCTCCCCATGTGGCATGGCTGCACCTCTGACACCCCCTTTATATTATAGATACTGAGATCACACTATAGTTGGGAAAAGGGTAAATTCCCTTATGCCCACTCTGCAGCTGTCTTCATAGAAAAGCTTTGATGTTTTGAAAATTGGTCATATGATCTCACTATATGAAGTTCAACTTCTGGGAATTCAATATAAAATAGATTACATAAGCTTTATAATAGTGTGTTTTACACTTCTGTTTGTGTGGTTCTTTTTTTTTACAGTTATGTCTGACAAACCCTCAGGTTTTAAAAAAGTGTCATCTACACTCAAATTACCGAACTCTGATGTACACGATAAGGGTGTTTGTTGGTTTGGTCCTTCTTACCTGGCTATTACTTGTTTGTGAAGGGTTTCGTCAGAGAACACATGTGCAAAGAATTGAGTTGATTTGAAAGGGTCTCATCCACCCTTTACCTGGCATGAAGACGTCTTCAGCTGAACAAGCTAGGACTTCTTCCCCTTTTATTTCATCTTCGTCCATATCCAAAGATGAGCCTAAACACCAACAAATCAGAGCCTTTGAAGAAATGTACACAGGAAATGACCACCTCTTCTGCTCAGGCTTCTGAAGCGGCTAAATCTTCAGATCCAATGCTTCCCTCAGATCCCATCATTTTACGTCCTATATCCTCTTTGGTTCTGTATGGAACAAATATCTGAGTCTTAGGTCTTCCATCCTGCCAGATCGACTTCCTTACTCCAAACTTTATTCTTTGGTGTCATTTCTCAAGTTAGCTAAATCCTTCAGGAGTCTCACCGAAGTAGATGTGGATAGAATGCCAAGGTGTTCTTACAGACCCAAATCTGGTTGGAGGTGGTGTTGGCTCCTGCTACTGTGGATCCAGTAGAGATTTCTCCCCAACAGACAGTTTTGGCTCCTTCTGCAGTCCGACCCTCTGGATCAGAGCTGCTGGATCTGATCACTGTCTAAGATATGCATTGGAGCAAGTGACATCATTCCCTCAACTCCAGTCAGTTCCCTATCAAGATTTGATCCGACATTGTCAGAGTTCTTTGACTCCCAGAGCTGTAATGTTGGTGTTGACTGTGGTTGGGATCTGATGTTTTCCATCCCTTAGGGGGCTTTGGTGTTTGTCATTTCGACTGTGGTGACTGCTTTGGATCTGAGGCAGACAGCATCCTTGGTCTAGTTTCCCCCTAGGGCTTCTTACCTGAAGGATAAGCTCCCCAGAGCAATTGCAGGTTTAACGTTTGAGACCTTCAAGAGTGTATTCTGTAAGGTGAGCGTTAGATGATCTCAGTCGGATCCCAACCCTCTCCCATAGGATCTCTAGGGTCCACAGCCTGTTCTTCTGGTACATCTGGGCAGCCAGTTCTTGACCATGATCCTGCTGTCCCATATGAGACATTGTTCTCCTGAGCGACACAGGGAAGATTTTCCCAGAAAGCGCAAGTGTGAAGAGGCAGATTCCCCTAAAGAATTTCTTATCTCAGATTTAGATTTTGGTGTGGGTGAAGGTTCCCCTTTCATCCCCTCTTGAGGTAATCTTTCTTTGAAATCCTTGAACAACTTAGAAAGGGTATTGGTCATTCCAACCACTTTCTTCTGAGGAACTGGTTTTCAGTTTTGGCACATTTATACCCTCTGTGAATCAAAGGGTGTATGTTTTCATTCTGGGCATGGAAGGAACCTGACAGTATAACCATCCCCAAGAAGGCGGACAATCTTTTTTAGCAGGTCCCAAAGACTGTTCACATTGGGGCAAGGGTCTGGCAGTGGATTTAATGGGTGTGGTGGCATTCACCAAAAAGGAGCTCACCGAGCTTTTCTGTCTACCAAATAGAGAATCTCATGCTGTCGACATGTTTGGTAAGCGAGTATATGCCTTGCCTACCTTTTCACTGAACTCTTGACTACTACTCACATTTCACATGTTTTCAGAGGGATTTATTCAAGGAGATCTCTGCTTCCCTGACAGAGATCTTGTATGTAGATTAGAATAAGGCACTATTCTCTGATGGCTACCCCACTTTCCCTGTAATGCACCTGTACACCTTATCTCTAATGCCACAGAGAGAGGTGTCTAGAGCAGCCAGCAAAAATATTTCCATCAGAAGGCATGCTTGGATTCAGCTTTGTGATTTCGCAGAGCACTTCAAGACGTCCGTCACCATGAATGCCCCTTATGATTTATCAGCTCTGTTTGGTCCAAAAGTTAGAGACCATTTCATGAAGTAAACAGGATAGCAAATGCATGTCTGCCATGGGGATCAAATTTCTGAACTCACCGAGGACCAGAAATTAGTTGGGGAAGACAATGCGGTTCTGGAAATTTCAGGAGTCTTCATCTGACATTTCTGGAGATCAAGCTCCTCATGGCAGAGGGGGGAACTCTTAATAGATGTTGCCCAAGAGGCAGAGGTGATTCTCAGAATCAAGGCTTCAGGGGTCCATTCTCTGGGGAACATTTTCAGTGCCCTTGAAAAGTTACAAACCTGCCCTACTCTGGAGGCAGTCGGGAGGAAATTATTTCTGCACCCCATGGCATGGAAAACCATCAATCAAGACAGTTGGGTGCAGAGAATAATTACCAGAGGCTACTTAATTTCCGTTGTCCCACCCTTGCAAAGGGCATTTGCATCTTCAGAAATAGATTAGCTTCAAAAGAAATCCAATCATCCAAGATGTCCCACCAGATCAGAAAGGATCTGGAGTTTTCTCGATTCTTGGTGCCAAAGAAAGCTGGGGACCGAAGGCCTTTTCTGAATCTAAGTATATTAAACAAGTTTGTCTGAACCAAATTCCAGCTGGTCATGGTTCAGTCAGTCTTCCTACTGTTGAAGGGAAGTGACGATGTGCTTAGTGGGTCTCCTGTATGTGTACTACCACATCAAAATGGACAGCAGCTCCGGGAAGTAACTGCTTCTGGCTGGAAGCCAGTCACTGTCATTTTAGAGCTCTGCCCCTTGGACTCGCCACAGTTTCCAGGATGTTTACCAAATGCATGGCAATAGTGGCAACTCGTCTACAATTGCACTGATCCTGGGGTGGTTCTTTATCTGGACAACTGGCTCATATCCACCCCATCCAGGCATCTACTTATTCTTGTTAAGGACTGTGCTCCACTTATGCAAAGACCTAGGTATAACTGTTAACTTAAATCTCATCTACAGCCAACCCAGTCTCTGGAATATTTGGAGCTGCTGTTCATACAAGATCACTGATTGATTGCAAAAGTGCTGCAGTCATGGATATTATCCATCCGTCAACAAGCTCAACAAATCTTGTTCAACAAGAAGCCACCAGCCATGCCAGATTTTACATGAGAGTTCTTTGCTGGACATTTGGCAGTCCAGTGGCTGATCACAGAACAACCCATATCTCATCTAATCATTCCTGTATACACTTGCAGAGACCATATTCAGCGATGGACAACTTCCCCCCCTTCGACATGGCCTTCCTTTTACCCTTCTGTCTCCACAGTAACCACAGACAACCTCTGTAATGGGGTGAAAGGGCATTATCAGGGAAGGACAGTCCAGGGCACTTGGCTTCGTATGGAAGCCAGTGTTCACTCCAATGTTTTGGAGATGAGAGCAGTCATTCTAGTACTGTACGTCTTTCAGGACTGTCTTCCCTTGGATGCGTGTTTAATTCAGACAGACAGCATGGCTGTTTGGTACCTCGGCAAACCAGGAAGAACCAGATCTTACCCACTGTGTTGAGGCCATGAGAAGTATGACAATGGGTGATATTTTTTCACAATTTTTTAGCAGCAACTCTTATCCCGGGGAGGTCGAGCATTCTTTGACAGGTTGAGCAAATCAGTTCTGCTGCCTCAGAGAAGGTTCCTCATTCCTCTAGTCACAGAGCGGATTTTCAGGTGTTGGGGCTATCCTTGTTAGTCCCCCCACCCCCAACATCAACTTTAACTCATTCACTCCAGTGGAGGTCAGGAAGTTTGCATTGTAACTTCCAGTGAGTGGAGCCTAAGCCTTTTAACTGAATCAAATTCTGATCTCACATTTCAAACATATGTTCATATCTTTGCGACCATAGGAGTTATGAAAAGTATAAATGGCAAACTCTTCAACCCACATAATTTTTTAATGGTAGTGTTCTTTAGGCTGTAGGTCTTAAACCAAATTTTATAAGTCACAGTAAACACTAACTATTACATTTGTAATATTTTGCAGGTAACTTACAATATCTCAACAACCACTCAAGTTACACACTATCTGCAGCATTTTATTCATCTACCTTGATGCTTTTATATGAGGTTATGGAGTTCTGTCTGTTTCTTGGTTGTTGAGATATTTATAAAATTGTGAAAATTATATGTATATAAATTAATATAAAAATAGTTAATATCTTTATTTGCAGTAGACAGAGATCAAATAATGCATATGAGTTTGCCAGTGTGTAAGTGAAATCTTTTAAACTCTGTACATAACATGGCTTTGAAATTATTAATGCAAATATGAGCAAGTAATATTAGAGGCTTAGATGTGTCGGGGGTTTTGTCACTTGGATGTAATGAGTTAAAAATCTTTGCTCTGACCTCCCCCCCCCAAAGGGATAGTCACCCAGGGACATTCTATTGCACTTTTGGCCCCTTTGACTTGTGGCTTTCCCCCGACTCCAAAGTTTCTTCAGAAAGCATTGGTTTTGAAGGTGTCTATCATCCTCTTAGCTTCTCTTTAGCTTGACAGGTGGAATTTGCCACCTTCTGGCCTCATTTAGTTCACCCTCCTTGGGACTCGGGCTCATACCTAAATTTGATATCACAGTTGTCCAGCCATCTTTACCCAGACATATGTGCACTCAAACTAACCACATTGTTTTTCAATAACTCTGGTTCCACAGTCCAGACTTCCCCTTACATTGTACACATCTTCCTTACTAACCTTCGTAGAAGAAATGCAATAATAAATGGAAAAGGTTTTTTATTTTGACCTCTAGAAAGACCTTAATCCTTTGCAATACTGAACTTCCTAGCTCATCTCTTTCAAGGTGGGGATATTCCACTATCGGAGTTCAATTAGCTGCATTTTCTTTGTTTCGCATTAATGAAGGTCATACCCTTATGACATCTCAGACTGTTTAAGGCTTTCTTCTGGGATGCCTTTCTTTTAACCCCACTCAGATCCAGTTCCACCATGTGATATCACCATTGTTTTGCAGTCCTTGACATGACCCCAGTTTGAAATGCCGCTAAATTCAACTTAGTTTCTTTTCTGGAAGACTTTATTCTTGGTAACTATAACCTGTGCCAGATGGATCTCTCAGTTACATGCACTTTCATCCAAACCTAAACAAACCCATATTTTCTTCCAAAAGTAGCTTCTGATATTTCCTTTAGTCGGGCCATAAACCTGACAACATTTTTCCCAAATTCTCAAACTAAGATAAATATACTTTACATTTGTTAAATGTTCATCCTCAGCTGAAGTTTTACTTGCACCACACTAAGCCTTTCCGGAAGTCTAACTTATTTTCCTTTTCAAAATCTAAACTGGGGCATGCAGTATCCAAGGTCTCCTTGTCTAGATGGCTGTCTCATGTATTTCCATTGTCTAACAACAGAAGGGGGGTTATCTTCCTTCAAAACCTAAACCTCATTCAACAAGATCTGTGACGACATCCACAGCCTTTTTCAGTAGTGCACCTATTGGTGGCATTTGTGCTGCTGCTACCTGGTACAAAGTCCACGCCTTCTTTTCTCATAAATTGGACATTCAGTCCTGGGTTTCTTTTGGTTCAGCTGTGCTCTGGAATATCCTTTCATGAAACCTCCCAAGAGTTCAAGTAGCAGGTGACTCTGCCCTGTGTGTAGAGAAATGGACAGAAAAGACGTCCAATACAATACAACAACACAGTTGGCTCTGTTTTTTTCCATCTATTCCTCTACTACTGTCCCTCCATCCCAGATTCATATGTTTATAGCAGTAATGCTGTTTATCAGTGGTACTTATCTGGTTGGGATTCACTGACTTTGCCATGGTTCTTGAAGATTTAGCCAGTCCACTGTTTTGTACTTCATTATGTGCTTACTCAAGATATTTTTAGGCAGTTATGAGGACAAACTCTCAATTCACCACTGCCTTACAAAAAGTACCACCACCTTACAATCATTCTCATAAAAGCTGTTTATTTCATCACCAATTGCCCTTGACATGAACATCACTAACATAATGGAAAAGGCACATTGGCTACACATTCAAGGCAGAGCCAAGATCCTCCTTGGATACTTTCTCTTAAAACTACTGCACCAAGAGACACCATCCCATTAACTGAGACTGACTACATCCAGCCTACACTACAACCAAAGTCAGTCTTCTAATGCAGTTGCTCTCATAACTCCCAACTAAACTTCATACCACAGTTTTTGTTCTTGTCCCTAAATTGTGGCAGTCATTGCCACCTGATCTTACTGAAGTCCAACTGTAAACAGTACCCAACTGAATAAGAAGTGCACACGGCAGAGCACAGGCCATGTCACCAAACTCCAGTGGTTTGCTATATTACATTCATCCCAGAAAGTCTTGGTTGCTTAATATCCCAATCTGCAGCATATAAACTCATACCCAGTGCTTTCTCGTCAGCCCTAGCCATTCTTTATTTTATATCTAATACCCCCTTTTTCTGTTTGTTCTTCTGTTGCAGTACTTGGTATTCTACAATTTCTACACTTTTCAAGATTTCCCACCCTACTTGTATATATGGGTCTATATTACAATGTCGAAATCACAGGAGTTCGAATGTTGTAATATTGAACTGTGCAGTTCGAAACCCAATAATTACAAAAACACAGAACAGTGATTTTTTTTCCTCAAGGAAAAAAATCGCTGTTCCGTTACAAAAAAACAAAACAAAACAGACTTTAAACTTAGTGGGGGGCTTCACCCCTGACACCCCTTACTTAAATATACAAACTCAGAGATCCCACCACAGTGGAGGAAATAGCAAATCCCCGAAAATGTCCCACCAATTTTTTTCCCTGGAAAAAAATAGGTGTGCAGTGGCATCCCTAGTTTCGTATTTTGAACATTTGGGCTAGATATTACAACGTTAGGACTCCTGTGAGTTTGTTGTAATATAGACCCGTATATACTAGGTCTGTTCTTTCAGCTAAATCACTGTTAACTTGTAACACCTGCATTATGTATTTTATACTCCTATTCCTACTTTTTACACCTCTTTGTAAACTTGTGTATGCTTTTACACCCGTTATGTCTTTGTATTGTGTAATTTAGTTTTACCTGTAATCTTTTCCATTATGATGTATGCAGTCTGGGCTGATCCTGCAAATGGTCAAATTTGATCAGTGCTCTAGCTCTGTAAACAAACAAAGCTACTTGGAAGTACTCCTCCCTTTGCCCAGTGGAGCGATGAGTAGGTGTTTCCTGGCTTCCCTTATGAAGTGTGCCGGACTATATTTTTTTCCTTGCAGCATGACAGTTTTTGTACCATCTGCCAAGTTGCTGTCGAGAAGCTTAGTGCCGCCATCTCGTTTGTTGTGACTGCTCTGTTAGCCAAACGTTTTTTTAGCCTGATCCATCTATTCCATCTCCCACTTTTTCCTGCACTTTTTCCTGTTGTAGCTTCCTGGACTTCTGCATTCTACCACCAGCTTTTAATATGTACTTATTTCTTTGCCTGGTATGGCTATATTGTGTAGTCGTGACATGTTTTGAGATGCTGCCATTCCTGTTTGACTCCTGCATATTAATTTGCATGTTGGCCACTCTTGTATGTGATTTTGTGACTTCTCATGCTGAGCTGTGTTGGCCGCCATTGGGCCATTTACTAGATAGAAAAACAGAATGGTGCCTCCTTTATTCCTGCTGATCCCATATTGCCTTAAGCAGTCACTGTCATGTGCTCTCACATGTGAGCATTCATGCCCATTTTCAACACCAACTCTTGTTGTCCTCTAGTAGATTCTGTAAATGCTACTTGAATTTGCCCACTTCTAAACATCGCAGTCTTGCTGTGGGCATAGATTGCGATAGTGAATAATTCCTGTCTTTACAGTGGAGTCTGAATGCCATGATCATCAATATTTCTAATGGCATCCATCTCTGTCTTCAGAAGGCTTTTGCTCAACATTTCAAGTAAGTCTCTCCCAAATTGTAATCCATTGTAATTGTCTTTTTTGCACTGCCCTTACACCTTTTCTCAGGGATATTCATTCTTCGTTATATCATCCATTTCTAAACTGTGCTCTGTCAATTAACTTTTATTTAGGAGGTTGTCCCCACAATGTTTCAAAGCCGTCCAAAAATCGGGTGCCCCCAACAATAACCAAAATTCAGGTAACCTTTTTCCCACCCCCTGCCAATTGATTTAGAAGGGGGGGGGGGGTTGCAGGATTCTAATCATGACTGTGCCTGGAAAGGTGTGAACTCTGACCTATACTGGACTTTTCAGTACTGACGTTCTTAATTATTTCATCCTCCTAAATGTTTAATCTTTCTAGGTCTACTATTTTTGTCCTGAAGTATTTCTAGCCGCCTTGGATCTACAGAAATACCCTCCTTTGTTTTCCCATTGCTGGCACCCACAGACGGTACCTAAGGTTCCTTGCAGGAAGGGAGACTGTTTCCTGTTTAATTTCTTGCTCTTTTGCTTGCACCCAGAGTCTTCACAGAATGCCCGGCTCCAGTAATGGCTTTTTCCAGGAAAAAGGGCATCCTGTTTTCCTCCACCTGAATGTCACCATCGGATTCTCTTCACCCCCTGCATGGAGGTGCTTCAGAAGACATTTGTTTACCCTGGTGTGCATTCAGAGACTGAATCATGACCTTAAGCTCAGAGAAAGTAGGGTTTCTGAGGACTGTGCTAGACATACAACAGAAGGCACGATGCTGTCTGTCTCATCTTTCAGAGAGCCCTAGAAAAAGGCAGTATTGAGCAAGGGTTTTTTTTCAGGATTTTTAATGTTATGGCATCCTGCATCATCCGGTCCTGTTAATAAGGACACTGAGGAAGCTGCAGTAATGCCTTAATAACAAGGTGTTAATGTGTACCACTGGAGTCCCTTATTTTCCTGATTGAGGAAGGCTTGTGTTGTGGAGGGTGCAGGTACAGCTAAACTCTATCATACCCTTACACTAGCTGAAGGGACCCAGACACTTTGCACGCACTAATCAGACCTAACCTGGGGCTGGACTGCCAATATTTTTCCCCCATTACCAGAGCACTTGGTCCAAGGGTATGAAGAATTTTGATTGTGAAGGAAGTGGTGGTAGCTATCTTGGCACTGACATTAAAACAGAGGACCATCCAAAACCTCAAGTACAGCACTATGTGGTATGTAAATTGGAGGGGGATTTACTCTTTCCATACTGTTGAGTGACAGTGCAAGCATGGAAGATGGTCCAAAAATTGAGCCTGACCCTTGGAGTGGCTTGTATCCCATCACGGGAGATTATGCTGTTAGATGAACAAGCAGATCCCAGGTGGACCCAGACAAATGGATGCTGATCAGGGAATTCTTTGTGGATTTGACCAGCGCGTAGGATGCACGCCAAGTACATTTTTTGCTTCTCAGAAAGCAAACTGCTTAGGAAGTTCTTATGCAGGACAGCAGCTCCAGCAACATAGAAAGTTAATGCCTTCTTTGATTTGGACAAGTATGTATGCTCAACCCCTCCCCCCAAACAACCCTGATCTCTAGGGTATTGTAGAAAAATGAAGAGGGGCCAAAAGTTAGCCCCCCTTTTTGGTCCAGACAGCATTGGTTCTCCCCTGCTAAGAGTAGCAGGGTCAGAACCAATAAATTTGGTCTCAGCATGTGTGATCTTTTGATGCAGGGAAGAAGTACCTAATGCACTCCAACCTGACTACCTTAAGGATGACCGTTTTGGATGGTCTATCCTCCAGCCACATGTTTTAGGATATACTAAATATGAGGGAGGCTAATAAGTTTTACCTTGCATAACTAAAAGATGCTCCCAATGGTTTACTGTTGCAGTAAAACACTTGGGATTTCCTGCCCTGGTAGAGTTCACCTGTGGTGTTTGGCCAGACTATTCCCTCTCCTCTAATTTCAGCGGATGCCCTCCTCTTAAGTTATGACCTCAGTGGTAAAGGGTCATTTCCTGGCACTATTTACTTAAGTTATTTCCATCTGAGCCTGAAACTACCTTCATTCAGTACGTTGGTTGGTCTGAAGCCAGGTATTAATAAGCTTTCAGTTGCTCTGGTGCTAGATGTTGAGCGTTTGCCCCTCATTGGGGAATTTTCTGTCTTTTATAGTGTTTCATTAGATGTCTGTTATTCCTGTGTTGAGTGTGGAAAGGAGATGCCTCCTGGGCTTATACTATTAACTTATTGTCCCTGAGCCCAAAGCACAACGTGCCCAGTTGTCCTTAGTGAGTGCACTTCAATTCTAGAAGTATAAAACGTAGGCCAAGTTCATCCCTAAAACTAATGTCTGAAGCTTCTGTATGCTGGGGTGTTGGCTCTGCTTATCCTCCTTACAAGATGGAGTAGCATTCATAGGTCATTAGAGAGCTGGACAATAGTGTTTCTTCATCTGATAGTTTACTTTGGCCTGAGATTATTGAAGGTGGAGAGAGACCTTCAAGGCCCCTTCCAGTTGTGTACATGGCCAAGGCATCTGGTGTGACACCTCTGGAGACTAACCATCTCATCAGCCCCATCAGTGTCCATTCTAGCAGTGTTGGCTTGTTTTCCTATCTGCAATATTTTTTTTTATTTAAAATAAATCAAAGTAGAGAACTGTATGATTAGGGCAAACCTGCACCATGATCACTGCTCAGGCTGCATCTACTGTCCATTGTTTACAAATCTAATTTTTTTTTTTTCTGAACAGCATGATGGTTCAGTGAAACATTTCATAGTTTTTGTGATCAGTGTATGGCAGCTTTTGTATTTTCTATAGTTACATTACTGTGGGCTTTGGCTTCATCTCCCTTTAGGTGGTTATAAAGGGAATGTGAAGAGAAGTAGTTTAAACTGCTGCCATCTTGACACGTTATTCTTACACTGGCTTCTTTTCATTTTAATGTATAGAAACTGGTGCAGTGCTTTATGTAATAGGTCTATCAATTTGGGAGGTCAGTATCAACCAAAATCAGTGTAATACATTCACACATGTTTCAGGGATGTTCTAAATTGCCTAAATGCAAGTTTACTACCATGTAAAGCTAAGTATTTTTATGCTGCTCTCTCAAGTCTTAGCACTCAAGACAATATTGAAAAAGTTTAAATGTTAAATAGCACAATTACATAAATGCGTATTTTTGTAGTAGGACCAGAATTAAATTACTTTATTATAATTGCAGAAATGTTTAGTTCAGTTTAAAAGCTACACATTTTTCCCTACAAGTTTACTTTTGCTAAGTTCCTAGCAAAACTAGCCTAATGATCCTGTTACTAGTGTTTGCTAGTGTGTTTAAGGCAGATGTTTTTTTGGCCCCAGTCATGATTTGAATTTTGATTTTTCTTATCACCTCCCCAAGTTAACAGATACAGATGTTTTGATACCAGGGAGATATTTAATTTTAAGATTAATTATTGAAAGGTGAAGAGTGACTGTTCCAACATTTCTTGCCAATAGGTACTGCATGCGTAAGATTCAGTTTGTGGTATTTGCTTCTGTATTTATTTATTTTTTCACAGAATGGAGGCGAGTGCTTGCGAGCCTATCTCTCTGTAGCCATGGAACAGATTGTACAGTGGCATGATGAACAAGGTCACAATGGGCTTTGGTATATGATGCAAGTGGTGAGTCAGTTGCTGGATCCACGAATGTCTGAATGCTCAGCTGCATTTGTAGGCAGGCTCGTTTCCACACTAATCTCCAAAGCAGGGACACAGCTGGGTGATAACCTGGACTTGATCCTGAGAGCCATCCTAAGCAAGATGCAGCAGGCAGAGACGCTAAGTGTGATGCAGGTAAGCCTCTTTGAGCATAAGCAATGAGGAATGTCAAGAATGTTTTGCCAAGATGTACGTAATACTACTTGATAGTCACTGATATAACATTGCTCATCATATTACATTCCCATGCTTTTAGAACATTAAGTGTATATTTAGCAGTATTAAAGCTGATTGCTGTGAAATGTAGCCATGATCCATAAGAACGTTTACTGTCATCACAAGAACCAAGCTTTTATACTTGTTCTGTGCCTTTGATCAGTTGTGGGTTTTCCTTGTTGGCAGCTCATTCCATAGAAATTTAAGTCAGTGCTGAAGTCATGGCTTTGAACGTTTCCACTACGGGTTGAGTCCTACATTCAGCCAGAGCTTCATGCTCTGTGGTACCATATGGGCATTTGTCAAACCAGGTCAAGAGTAGAAGGGCAGATAATTGCCCCTTAGGAAATTTTCCTTAATTTCTTGCTGTAATTGTTTGTAGGGCGTATGTGTATCTTCCTTTGATTTGTATCATAGCAGCCACTCGCATGCATCTCAAAGGACATCTGAGGCCAAGCCTGAAGTGTTACTTGACATCTAGAAAATTGTTTGAATGGATGATACTGAAGAGGCACTTATTCAGCCACTGGACAGAGCGTAGTGTCACCATCTTTCTGAGCTACCCCCCAAGCCGGATTGATACACAATTTCCAGACTCTAAGACACTGGCTGGATTTTAGAGTTGAGGGACACCTTTCTTTTTTCTTTTCAAATATTCTGTGGTACACCCTGATGTCTTACCACTGGAGCCTACTAAAAGGGACTGACTTGCCCCCCCATGTGGAACACCCTGCAGAACAAATTGGATTGGTGGGGTAAGTTTTGTACTACAGCCACCCTGTCCTTTACAGCACTGAAGTTCCTGGCATGCACACCTTAATTATGGTGCTATAAGTTGTGGTTTGAGGCCTGAATTCATTCAGACATCTGTGCATTTGGGAAGGTTGAGAATTGAGCGCAGTTATGATAATGACAAGTGCAGCTTCTACAGCTACTGCCATATGGTGGCTCCTTAACCTTGCACTCTTCTTTTAGCGGAAGATACAACAGCTAAATCACTCAATGCTCCCTTTGACAGAGAACTGCTCTATTCCCCTCAAGCTTATGAGTTTAGAAGGGAAAAAAACTTATGGGTACAGTCAGACCTGTTTCATTCCCCTTTGCCTTAATAGTAGGAAATTATATTAATAAGCAGAAACCTGTTTATAGAAAGCCAGGTAAAGGAAAGGAACACAAGCATGGAAATGCCTTTTAAAAGAAATGGATGATGGCAGCAGGCAAGGAGGTAGCCTTTTGTCACCTCTGAAGATCAGCTTTGACTACATTTTGATTAATGATGATGAATGGAGCCAAACCACTTCATTTAGATGTTAACATTATAGAATACAACTACTGTTTGGAGTCCAGTACAAAGACCAGTAGATCATGAGCCCCTGATCCACCCCTATGGTGCATCATATGCAGCAATAGGGGACCACAGAAGTCTCAAAGAAGCAAGAAAGAAAAAAAAAACGTAATCAAGGCTGCTGCTGTTCCCAGTGTAGGAGAGTATGGATACCCATTCTGGAACTTTCCAAACTAAAATGTAGGAAAATTCAGTATCTAAACTCTAATAATGTTTCCCTTAGCTGTCTCTTGATGTAGCGAAAGCTTTCAACACTTTCACTGTACACTGTTACAAAACTCTACAGCGCAGGCCTTGACAATTCCTTTACCCTGGTTTTCTAGTTTTCTCTCCAACAGACCAACAGTAAAATGATTCAATGGCATCTCATACTTTCTCTCTGCAGTTGTGGGTCCCACAAGGATCCTTTCTGGGATCTACCCTGATCAGCATCTTTGCTAATGACACTGATCTGGCCTGAAAAAATGCCACCTTATTACAATGCACAGACTATTCTACCATCACCTCCTCAGCAAGAAACCTTGATTCCCTACATAAACTGACCCAGGAATACTTTATTTCTGTAGAAAGTGGATGCCCTCCCAGCTATTCCTAAACACTAACAAAACTAATTCTGTCCACTTCCAAATGCCTCACAGTAAAGTGTCCAGTAGTATCTCTTCCAACAATACCCAAGTAGGGGTCTATATTAAAAACTTGAAAGCACTAAAGATAGTCTATGTACATCGTCACATAAAGGTCAATGTACATAAACAGCGAAACACTAAAACAGCGAAAGTTGAAACGCCAAATGTGTTTCCTGGTCAGTAGCACACTGGTGGGGTTAGGGAAATAAATCCATGTGAGAGTGTTCAATCTCGCCGTTTGTTACACACGGGTTCGGAGCCGATCCTCAGCTCCGAGTCGGCCGCATAGCAAAGCTCTGCATCTTAGAGAAGCTCGAGACCAGGCTATATCCCACAAACCTCCCTGCCATTACTCTGATCTGGTTTGCCGCTGCAACAGATCACATCGACGAGAGCTCGGACCAGAGAGATTTTTGTTATATTACAGATGAGTCTTATCTTTCTTGTTTAAAAAGTTCTTAAAGTTCTTAGTTTTTGATATAGTGCTAGTGTGTGTGTGTTATTATAGTTAATCCTGTCATATTTTTATAGGTTCCATATATATATATATATATATATATATATATATATATATATATATATATATAAATATTTATTTAGTAGTTATTAGTTATAGCTAGTGTCTTAAAATTTTTCCTAGTAGAGTGTCTTACTTCTACTGGTTATGTCAGAAAAAGCCAAATCCGGCTTTAAAAGATGTCGGTGTGGACAGAAAATGTCCATCACTGACAACCACACTTCCTGCGTCTACTGTCTTGGCCCTCTCCACCTACAAGAGGATTGCTCTATATGCCATTCCTTCAGCGGGTGGGTCATGACAGATAGACGCAGGAAACTTATAGATAGGGACTACTTAAGCCTGCCTTCCAGGAGGCTTTGGACAAATCGGACCAGGCTTCTAAGTCCTCGAAGGGGTCGAAGATGTTGGAGCCCATGTCATCGGCTCAGAGTTCATCTTCGAAGGTTCGTTCGCCGGTTCCACAGACTTCGGGGCTGAGCGTCGAACGTTTGTCTTTCACTGAACCCCAGGTCTTGGAACCGGTGACGAAGCTACCGCCACCGTCCATTCTTCGGTCGGTGCCATCTTCGGCCCCTTCGACCCGATCTTCCAGACAGTTATCAGATACAGATATGGATCGTGTCGTGCAGAAACACATGGAGAACACGGCCCTTTCCAAGTTGATTTTAGTTTCCTCCCAATTGGTGTCGAAACTAGAAGGCCTCCCTTTATCTCCAACAGGTCCTCCTTCGAGACCCATCCAGTCTTCAGAGCCGGGAGAGGATGAGCCGATGATAGTGGAGCCCTCTGTGCCGAAACCGTCAATTGCACGATCGACACCATTGACTTCGACTCCTTCGGAACCTGTAGGTGAGTCACGGAGCCGACTATCTCTCCTCTGTTCTGGGACCGAGAGTCGTACCGACCTTTCGGTGCCGACTCTCCCTCTCGGGGCCTCGGCGCAGATTGGCTCGGCTCCATTCTCGGGGCCCACGGCCCCCGTGTCTGGGATGCTTCCATGTTCTTCGGATCCGGAGGAGTCCTCGGCCCGGGGTTCAGGGGTTTTTGACCTTGAGAAAGGTTTTTGTCTGCACAGACAACCACTTCATCTGAGGCATTTTCTCCCTCCCCTAAGGGGCCGCTCTCTGTTTCTGCCCCCACGACCCATCCAAAGCGTAGAGCACCATTGCCTTGGCCACCCCCAGAGGGTGCCCCCTGTTCCTCGGAGGCCTCACCGGAAGCACCCTCTGATGTTCCGAGGAAAAGACTGTGCAAGAGGAGGCACTTAGATTCCCCGCAGGAATCTCTAACATCTGACACTGACTTGGATGAGGCAGAGGGGTCCCCAAAATCCCCCTCTGAGGATGTCTCATTTGCGGACATCTTGGAGATCTTAAAACAGAGGGGTGATTGGCAGTCCCTAGCCCCCACTGAGGACGAGTCGGTGCTGCTGAAGGCTTTTGGTGCTCAACCTTCTACCTCCTGGGTTACTCCGCCCTTCGATGAGTTAATGGATTTAATTGCTCTAAGGGGGTGGGAGACACCGGACTCAGTGGAACCGGTCCCTTGAAAACCGAGCAAATTTATCACCGCCCCCCAGGGCAAGGCTTATCTCACCAAGGGAGTTCCGGTCGACGCTATGGTGGTGGCGGCAGCCACTAAAAAGGAGATGTCTGAGTCTTCCTCTTCTGTTCATCCTCCTAATAAGGATTCTAGGACTATGGACAGATATGGGAAGCGCGTTTTTAGTTCAGCGACTTTTTCTATGCGTTCGCTAAACTATTTGACACATTTTACACGTCTGCAGAGGGATCTCATCAAGGAGCTGGGAGATATCCTCCAGGTTAACACAGATGCTGCTGTTTCAGATAAGGTAACAGCACAGCTTAACACCCTTACCTCCATAGTGAACTCGTCCATGAGGCTCATGTCGTATGCGGCTGAAGGATCAAGTAGAGCTGCAGCTTCAGCAATTGCTCTACGAAGACAGGAAAAATGTGGTTCCGTAAAACTCAGGGATCTTTCCAGGCCACACAGAGTGATGCCCCCCCCCCCCTCAGAGGCAGAGCGGGGGGGTAGAAATGGAAGACGTCGCCCCGGCGGCAGAGGGGGTCTGCAGAACCAAGGCGACAGATCCTGTCCCTGGTGAGCCTTTCCAGCACTCCTGAACGGGGGCCCGACTGTCCTGCTCTGGAGGCAGTCGGGGGTCGCTTGGTTTTATACCCACAGGCCTGGCTAACTCTTACCTCGGACTCTTGGGTAAAAAGCTTTGTAACCAGAGGATACAAAATCCCCTTCATATCAACTCCACCCCAGCAAAGAAGTTTTCCAGATGTGCCACCCCATCTGCGAGGCCCAGCAGCAATAGAAATTTCAAAGCTGCTCGAAAAAAGTCATCCAACCAGTCCCGGCGGACCAAAGAGGATCCGGAACTTACTCAAGGTTCTTTTTAGTTCCAAAAAAGACAGGGGACTGGAGACCGATTTTGGATCTCAGCAATCTCAACACCTTCATGAAGAAGGAAAAGTTCCAGATGGTCACGCTTCAATCGATCCTTCCATTTTTACAGAAGGACGACTGGATGTGCTCGATAGATCTCAAGGACGCGTACTACCACATCAAAATGGCCAGACCGTCCAGAGATCACCTGCGCTTCCGGCTGGGAGCCAGTCACTTTCAATTTCGAGCCCCGTCCTTTGGGCTCACCTCAGCCCCCAGGGTATTCACCAAATGCATGGCAGTGGTAGCGTCTCACTTGAGACGTCTAGGATTCCAGGTGTTTCCCTATCTGGAAGACTGGCTCCTCACCGCCACCACCAAACGTAGCTTCATACAAGCCAGAGACTACACAGTCAACCTTTGTTCCCACCTAGGTATTTCCATAAACTTCGAAAAATCTGCCTTACTGCCCTCACAGCATATTTCATTAATTGGAGCAGACCTAGATACACGTTTAACACTGGTAAAGCTCCCTCCAATAAGGGCTTCATCCCTCAAGGAACAGGTTCTTCTACTGCAAAGCAGGAAAGCCCCGGCCAAACTAGTGTTGAAGGTTTTGGGACTCATGGCAGCGTCCCTGATTACAGTTCCTATGGGGAGATTGCACATGAGGCTCCTCCAGTGGCTGCTGTTCACACAGTGATCGTTCCAGCAGTTACCCCCCAGCGCACGAGATTCTGATAACAGATTCTTGCAAACGAGACCTCTCTTGGTGGTTGTACAGTCAGGATCTCACTATGGGTCGTCCGTTTGTTCTACCCAATCCGACGGCCACTATAACCACGGACGCTTCTCTGATAGGGTGGGGGGGACTATTTCAGGGAAGAACAGTCCAAGGGGAATGGTTCAACATGGAGTACAACCTGCACATAAATGTTCTGGAGATGAGGGTGGTGTTCTTGGCGTTCCAACACTTTCAAACCCTCCTACCTCTAGGAACAGTAGCAGTTCAGACAGAAAACATGTCTGTAGTCTGGTACATAAACAAACGGGGAAACCAGATCTTACCCATTATGCAGAGAGGCCATGAGAATTTGGCAATGGGCAGAGTCCACGGGTCGCTTTCTGATAGCAACGCACATCCCGGGGTCATCCAACGTCATTGCGAACAGGTTGAGCAGAGCCATCCTGTTACCTCACGAGTGGTCCCTCAATCCACAGGTGGCTGAAAGAATTTTCCGCAGATGGGACCAGCCTTGCTGCGATCTATTTGCTTCCCCGATGAATACCAAATGCAGAAGCTATTTTGCCCTTCTACTCCCTCCGGGGGATGTCCCCAGGGACGCACTGATACACGATTGGCCCCCGGGTCTCCTATATGCATTTCCACCTACCCCCTTGATTCCCAAATTTCTTCAGAAAGCCAGGAACCTGGAAAGGATAATTATACTCATAGCCCCATTCTGGCCTCAGCAGATACAGTTCCCCTTTCTTCGAGCCCATCAAACAGAGGAACCGTGGATCCTGGACCCAGTACCAGATCTACTGACCCATTCGTCGGAAGTTCCTCACCCGTCTCTTCTATCCCTCAAACTAGCAGCTTGGCTGCTCCACTTCCCTGCCTAGCCAGGTCTGATCTACTTTCTCCGACAGTTCAACGCATTCTGGTTGCCTCTCATAAAGCTTCCACTGCAAAACTCTACAGGAGTAAATGGAAACGCTTTGTATACTGGGCATCTAGACAACACTTGGACCCCCTAGTAGCTCCTTTACATAAAGTTCTAGAATTTCTATCTATCCTTTTTCACAAAGGAGCCTCTACTTCCACACTAAGAGTACAGTTGGCGGCCATATCCAACTACCATGTTGGTGAGGACAGTTCTCCTATTATGTCCCACAGGCTTTGTAAGGCTTTTATGAAAGGATCCTTCCATCTTCGACCGCCCGTCAGAGACCCTTTATTCCCATGGAATTTAAATTTATTATTGTCACAACTAATGTTGCCACCCTTTGAACCAGCCTCATCTTGCCTCCTGAAGTTCTTGTCGTGGAAGACGCTTTTTCTCGTAGCTGTTACTTCAGCTCTAAGAGTTTCAGAGCTGCAAGCACTATCAGTCAGGCCACCTTACTTAATTTTCCACCCAGATAGTCTCCTTGCGAACAAATCCGTCTTTCCTTCCTAAGGTATGTTCTGTCACGAATATTAACCAGTCCATAGAACTCCCTACCTTTTTCAAGAACCATACCAGCAAGTTGGAGTATATGCTGCACAAGTTGGATGTCCACAGACAACTAAGATTTTATTTGGATAAAGATTACAGGAAAACAGATCAGCTTTTTGTCGCGTTTGCAGACAATAAAAAGGGCATGGCAGTTACAAAACGTACACTATCTAAATGGCTTACTGATTGTATAGCCTTTGTATATTCTAAGTCGAATCAGGCCTTGCCTGCCAAACCTAAGGGCCATTCTACCAGATCAGTTTCCACTTCTTTGGCTCATGCAGCTCGTCTGCCTTTGGACACGATTTGTGCAGCAGCCACATGGTCTAAACCACATACTTTCATCGCTCATTATAGGGTTGACAAAGCATCCAAAGACAGGACATCTTTTGGCTCCACTGTGCTTAGGAATGTTCTTTCATGAGTCACTCGGGGTGACGGAGCTAGGGACGCTACCCATTTGTAAGAACAAATGGCGAGATTGAACACTCTCACATAAAGAAGTTATGTTCTTACCATAACGTTCCATGTGGAGTGTTCATCTCGCCTTTGTTCTTACATTCCCTCCCTTCCCTCCCTCACGTGTTTGGAAGAACGAGTAGGACTAGAGTCTGGTCGAAATACCTTCACCCCTTCCGGGTATATTGTTGCCTCATGGGGTATATTTCACTACCCTTAGTTAATTTGTTAAGTGAGAGAGTGTCTCTGAGTTCTGTGGCAGTGTGTAGCCTTAGCACCTGAGGTTTTTGGTTGGTCTGGTTTACTTGCAAACTAGATCTGAGTAATGGCAGGGAGGATTGTGGGATATAGCCTAGTCTCGAGCTTCTCTAAGATGCAGAGCTTTGCTATGCGGCCGACTCGGAGCCGAGGATCGGCTCCGAACCCGTGTGTAAGAACAAAGGCGAGATGAACACTCCACATGGAACGTTATGGTAAGAACATAACTTCTTTTTTTCCCCCATTGTAGTGCGATCTTGGAGTTGGTATATTTAGGTAGGGGGGGTGCAAGGGGGCTTGCCCCCCTGCAAAAACATGCTAAATTTAGTGTTATTTTTTGCTTACCTGTGTGGAGCATTCTGATGACGGAACTCATTTGGCATTTCGGATTTTGTTTGTGTTTCGCTGTTTATGTGCATCAACCTTTGTGTCGATGTGTATAGACTCTATCTTTAGTCCTTTCGGGCTTTTAATATAGACCCCCCCCCCCCCAATGTAGAACTTCTCACAAACCGAAGTACTAGGAGTTTACATAGACTAAGACCTAAAATTTGACTATGCTATTCAACATATATTGAGGGTGGAGAGAGAACACCAAAAATGAAGCACTCTGTAGGGAAAACCCCTGTCTAACACTGCAAGATGTTACAGGACCACTACCCTCCTACCTTCTCTCCTGCTCAGCACTGATACTGACAAACATCCAGCTAACTTCACTAAAATACTAGCAATGCTACAGAGTTGAAAAGTTTGTAGCCAGCCTCCTCTATAGAGCACATCACTCTTTGGCCATCAGAGACATCTAGTGGCTTGAGCTACCTCACCAACTTGTATACTCTTGTAAACAAACCAAATGACTGTCCATCTCTAGCCAACCATGTACAACCATGCAACCCACCCAGAAGCTTGCACTGTTCTGACAAACATATTCTGCATATATCAAAACCTCATAACTCTGCAGGCTGTAATCTCTGCTCTCAGCAAGTGTCAAATCTGGAACTCCATTCCCGTAACAGTATGACAGGATTCCTGGCTACAGCTAAAATCTAACTCGCCACCTGATTCTGCAGATGTGCTTCATCAGATAAGTACATCAGTCTTCAGTGTCATTCGTTCTCAACTCCATCTCCTCCTCCTGCTTGTACCGTAACTCACCCTCCCCTCCTTAGTTATACTCCTTCAACCACAACTACCCTGGTTTTCTATTTTTTTCAGCTGTAGATTTCACTGTACCTCTTGTGAAACCCATTGCTTTCTTTTGAAAATAGCAGCAATATGATTTTCTGTATAATTTATCGAATTCGAAATGTAATGCTCAGTTTTGAAAAATTTTGACTGTAGTATGTTACCTTTCAGATGCTAGTGACCCTCTTTATTATGTTGTGCCTTTCTTTCTCAGCTGCCTCGAAAATGGATACTATGCCCAGTTGGACTTTCTCAGTAAACAAAATCAAAAATGTTCAAAGTAATTTATTTATGCTTGGTAAACCTAAAGGCCGTATACGTGTACATTCACATTCATTTGAAGTACAGGAAATTCACGAGATCCCCTGGCAAAGGGTGGGCATTACTAGTTCATATCATTACCCTCTGGCTTAGCCACTTTTCCGAGTCTTTACAAAGTGTGTGACACCAGTGGCATTCCATTGCATGACACGTGCTTTACATATCTTATCCATTCCTGGATGATTGATTTAAAAGTCACTTGTTTGTATTTTGACCACTTGTCTGGGACCTTGATCTTGTTCTCGGTTCTACCACAAATGTGAATGAAACTACAACTGCCCAATTTGAGCCTCCTTTATTGCATCAGTTTTCATTGAAGAGCGTTTAGTAAAATTCTGCTTAGTCTGGTGCTTTAGTCTGAGATGAGATTGCAATAGTGGCAGTATTGTGAATTCTTCTCCAGGATTTGTGCTTGGATTCTTTTACAGCTGTTCATATTCTTATTTTCCTCCTTAATGTTATATTCCATTGCCTTTCTGTTTACTGCTGTTTTTCCCGTTTTTTGCATCTGCCCCAGCCTCCACTGAGACACTAAGCTAAAGCTTCTGAAATTCTAACCATAGTACTAGAGCTCTGAAATTGGCTTTATTTGATTGGATCTCTCTCTCTACTAAGTATACTTGCAGCTTGAATTTTCCTTCAACCCACCCTGCTGTGTGTCTGGCTTCTGCTCTTTGTGGTAATTTGATGTCCAGAGTGTCGCTTCCCTATTTCATTGCTGTCATCTGTTGTGTAAGCTATTTAAATACTTTTCACACCCATTGTTTCCCATATATCTATAATGCTAAGTACATATCCAGCAAACCAGTATATTGCTTTTGAGTAAATTTTATCTGTAAAGCTACCCTTAGAATTGAAACCTATAACTGTGTGGCTAAAACAAAACCATTGCATGGAGACAAGCTTACAGCAGATAGTCTGTGCATTAAACAGCACTAATACTGACAAACATCCAACTAACTCCACTAAAACATGAGCACAGTCTAACCTAATCCTGAGGACCAACCAATACAGCTCTGTATAACACAGCTATAACCTACAGTAGCCCACCAAATAAGGACTGGACAAAATGGATATGAAATTTTCAAATGTCTTAGCCAGCTTGGTAGATATGGACATCCTAAGACAACATAATTGTTTCATGTTCAGACAGCCATTTAAGTCTTAAAGAAACAAACAAACACGGTATGCAAGAGATGTACATAATTTCACTGGAGGCAAAAATCTTGCATACAAACAAGGTTGTCAGCACATGGCTACATCCATCACATTGTCCACCACACACTGCCTAACTTGTGCTGAGGCAGTAAAATGCAATTTTCTCAAACCTCAAAGACCTCTCAGTATAAAGGCAGCTCATATCCTTGTCATTTTCTCAAGCACTCGCCAAAAGTAACACCAACCAGCCACACTCATAAGTACGCCAGGTGGAACGACAAGAACAAAGAACATAAGGTCAGCAAACTCATTATCAGGACCCTTGTAGTGAACTCTGGTGTGCAGCACACATGCCACCCTCACCAGACTGAACAAGAAGGTAACTGGTAGTTATTTTTCTGGTGCCAGGATTCACCAAGTTATGCATATACTCATCACTACACCACATGTACCAGTGTGATTCTGTCATAGTCCACGTGAGCATTAATGACCTGAGATGTTCTTTCTGGGCTATATATGAAGAGAGACTTTATTGATCTGTATCTCAGGTAGGTGCATTGCATTGAACAGCATTATACTTTCAGCAAGAATTATGCCACAGTATGAATAAAACATTATTTGACTTCAGTAATTGGTGTAATTTCTGGTCTTTTTCCTGGAGGGAGGGGGTTCAGTATTTGTCAGCTGCGGAGGACATGATTAAACCACGTTGCTTTGCAAGAGATGGTCTGCACCTGTCCTTCACCCCAGCCCCTGGACATCTGAATATTGGCTCAAACTTTATCCACCCCCCCATTCCCTTTTTTAGGCAATGCCAAATTGACTAACATACAAAAATAGCAAATAAAACTCAAAGTAACGAAAGGGGTTGATGCCTAATGCTAGGAGCCTAAACAAACTCCATACCCTACAAGATCTACTCACTCTAGAGAATATAGACATCTGTTCCATTATTAGAGTGGTTTAAATCCGCAGAAAGTACTCCAGCAGTGCAAGGCTTCAGTGCCTTCAATGCAATTAGACCATCAGCTGCACAGACAGAAAAACAGGATTATGTCTTGTGCAAATCACTGTAGACAAGCTCCATAAATTATCTTAGCAAGTATAGGTCACCATCAGTCCCACGAATCCTATAGTTTGTATCTGGACCTACTGGAGATACTTGCCTTTAAACCAAATACCTATTCATGAGAGACTTTTAACTACCCCTCTATAGACTGGGGAACAGTCTCAAACTCGCAGGCACAATGATTCTTGTACTTAATACAAATACCCTTAACCAGATATTGCTTACACCTAACAGAAGTTCAAACATACTAGACCTGGTACTCAAGTATGGGAGAGTGCTGCTGACCCCTCATTGTTGCATCCTCATTTGTGAGGTTGGACCACAAAGCGGTCTCCTTAAATAAAAATCAAATCTGTAACTTGAGCAAGAACTCAACCAGTTAGGAACTGTTCCAAAGCAAACTAAATTCTGTTAAGCAAAAGTTTGTCAATATTGCCAGAGACCACATTAAACCTGTCAGTCAGTTTTGTTGTTATCTTGTTTTGCAGCAGAAAGGGAGGATAGTTTACTATATTGTATAGCTTTTCATTGGTAAATAGGCAGTTCCTAGGCGTGCAGTGCAGGGGACTATTGAGCCTAGCCTAAATACCCAGTTGTCTCCCAAGTACTTTCTAGTTAAGTGACAATCAAGTTCACACAGCAGACAAATGAGGGCTGAAGGAATCAAATCTTGTACCAGAGAAATTACAGCTCACAGCCTTAACCTGTGTGCCAGCTGATGGACTTCCTTGGATTGGATGCTGTTCTGCCCTCTTCAGTCCATAAACAGGAGTGGCTTTTTTTTTTTTTTTTTTTTTTTTCTTGGCAAAAGGAGGACTTCAGGTAACTACAGTCTGTGCTGAGATGGTTACCAGACTGCATAAAATGTTGCTACCTCAAGAAAGACACAACTCCGCTCATAACCACTAAAGCAGAGATGGTAACCATCATTCTCTTTCGGCTTTTCCCGTTAGGGGTCGCCACAGCGGATCATCTCTTTCCATTTCTTCCTATCCTCTGCATCTTGCTCTGTCACACCCAACCGCCTGCATGTCCTCTCTCACCACGTCCATAAACCTTATCTTAGGCCTTCCTCTATTCCTCTTACCTGGCAGCTCCATCCTTAGCATCTTTTTCCCAATATACCCATCATCCCTCCTCAGCACATGTCCAAACCAACGCAATCTCGTCTCTCTTGCTTTGTCTCCAAACTGTCCAACATGAGCTGACCCTTTCTGGAGAAGGTTTGTGCATAAGGTGTACATACTCGTACCTCAGCACTTAAGTAACATTTTAGAAATCCATTGCAGATCAAGATCTTATTTCACGGACTACCAATATTAGATGTTCTCATTACCAGTTCTATCTAGGTAAGACAGTTGGACTCTCCTGCATGTTTTCTAATGATGGATTATTTGCTAGATATGAAAGCTGAGTGCGTTAAGCTGTAAAATGTCCATCTTTAATACTTGGTCAGTCAACTTTCTCTCTAGATAGCAGGATAGCTGTGACTTTGTAGCCACATCACCCCTTAGTAAAACAGTTACTGTCTAGTTGGTATGTCCTTTTCCCCTCTCTTAGGGGCTACATTTTCCCTTCAGGCTGGTTAGGCATGTGTTTGTGTACTACAGATGTGAAGAACCGCAAGAGGAGCATAATGGGATCAAGGAAGGAAGGGAGGGGCCAAATGACCTTAAACTGTGTGCCAAGCAGAGCTAATACCTGTAACTCCTAGTCCTACATGTTACTAAAGGTTGGTGGACTTTCCAGATCTGACTAAATATTAAGTGTATACTTTGAAGACTTCACAGGTTGATCATACATTGCTAGTGTTTGCCAAAGCAGTGGATACAGTAATGGTTGCTGTATGCTTTTGAAGTAAACAAAACATTTTCTCCTACTTTTTCAACAGTCCTTGATTATGGTATTTGCCCATTTGGTGCACTCGCAGCTGGAGCCCTTGCTTGAATTTTTGAGTAGCCTTCCAGGGCCAACTGGCAAACCTGCTTTAGAATTTGTGATGTCAGAATGGATGAGCCGGCAGCACTTATTTTATGGACAGTATGAAGGAAAAGTAAGGTAAAGTGAGTTTTATTTCAGTAACAAAATTTGAGTTTTTGGCACCATTGGTAAGGGAAGAAGGATCTATATTTTGCTGAAGTAAGAGTAGATTTGTAGCATTGCATTGTTTCTTTCTAGTCTGATACGTTGACCTGCTTCAAGTTACAATATTTGTTTTTGCAGCTATATTTATTAGCTTTAAATAGATTAACAAAAATTACAAATTAAAAGCTTTGCTATGTTTTCTAATGGGAAATTCATAAAACGCCTTCATTAAGTTTAAAACCTGTTCTTGATATTCTTTTTCTCTACGATCTTGCTCAAAATACCTTCTGATGTGTAAAGCCTAGCTGCTCTTCTTTTTTTATTTGGAAAGATGCTCTAGTCTGTTAATGCGTAGCATGGTTAGTATAAGCCCCACCTTTTTAAGGTTTTCCTGATGGAATCAAAATTCAAGTTTGAGCACCAGGTTGACAGACTGAGTTTTGCTGACACTGTGATGTTCGTGTTTCACTGTTGCAGTCATTACTCTTGGGTTATCCTGCTGGCAGGCTACCCTCAGTCGGCCAGAATTCCAAAGTCTAGGTCCGGCGTCGGTTGCTGTCGCCTCTTCCCTGACATCAGTGCGCCAGGGGTATAAAAGATGCAGCCGACACCATTTTCTAAAGTCTTTCTTGCTGCGTGGTGCCCGAAGCAAAAGCAGTTCGCAAGTGCCGGTCGGCCGACTCCTGAGATTTTCAAATCCGAATTTCAGAAACGGTCTTCATTAAAGCTAAGTACCCCGTTGGGGAAACTTTTTTTTCATGCTCCAGACTGATGTCAGAAAGTTAACAATTGTATTTCTTTTGGGAAGCAAATACCTCATAAGGATTTTCACTCTTACTGTATTCCTTGCCTAGGCCCTGATCACAACGTTGCTAGCTGTCGGTTTTGTGCTAGATTTAACCAACATACTATCAAGCGTCTGTTCGATTTTGCATTTCATTACTTTGGCCGAAGATTTAATTATATAATGCCGTCGGACCAGCCGACAACCGGAGTTTACAAAAACGCAAGGACAAGGAAAAGGATAGGCATCCGAAATCCAAAACCGACGAAGCCTCTGCTAGGCCAGTCGCCGGTTCTCAGTGAGGCTCTTTCGCAGCCCCTGGCGCCCGCTACCTCAGTGCCACAGGCCACTTCCTACTCCCACATTGAGCCGACTGGGCCTCTGGATACTCAAGGTATTGGACACCCAGAAATCATTCCCTCAGATGGGTCCGGAGCCGCTGAGCAGGCATCGGCTTCTGAGGGTGTTTTCAGACCTACTTAACTATATATTAAGCCATCTTCAGCTTCAAAGACTAAAGCAGCTCTAAAGACAAAGAAACAAGTACAGCATTCTCCTACTCAGACTTCCATGCCTAAAAAACAGATGCTCAAAATGGCCGAAGACCTAATTACTTTGATCAGGGGCTCCCATCCTCCTCCTGATAAGAGGCCTCTAGGCAAGAGACAGAGTAAGATTCTTTTGATCAGGTTTCTATTTCCTCTGATTCCTGTTCTGAACAGGATTACTCCATGCTTCCCTATGAGGATTCTGATGCTGAAGAATCCATTCCTTCAGCCTGTCCTCCTGAGGATTATTCTTTTGGGGGAAACCTGTATACCATGAAGGGAGCATTTCCACTGGGAGAGCCAAGATTATTCTGAATCTAAGAAAAGGCTCAGACTTTCTGCTACTTCCTCAGCACAGACCCCTTGCTATTCCACCTGTTCTAGACATTGTAGATAATGTATTTTCAGAGTCCAGCCTCTCCCCTGACTCTCTACCCCCTGCACCTGCTAAGCTAGACAGATACTATAGGGTCCTGGATTCTCATAAATTCCTATATAAAAACCCCGCTGCTGACCCAGAAACTATATCTCAGGGTCCCAAAGGGGTTAAAGCTGCCACTGCAAAAAAACCTGTCCCCTCTGATAGGGATTCTAGGGCTCTAGACAGATGGGAGAAAAAAGTCTACACTTCTGCTACCCTGGCTGTAAGGGCTTTAAATTGTCAATTTCATATGCTTAAATATTAGCAATATTTAATGTCACTGCTTAAACAGAAATTGTTGACAAATACTGAATGTTCAGAGAACAAGGAATTGCAGGATTTATTGCATGCAACTGAACAAGTGGGAAAAGCATACTTTGCAATGTGGTTATGATTCACTGGAGGCCTCTTGCAGGGCCGCTGTTACAGGTTCTGTTATTGAAGGCATGCTTGGTTAAAGGAACAGAATCTGCCTGATCATGTTAAAGCAAAATTATTAGATGCACCATTACAGCATGATACTTTGTTTGGTACTAAAGCAGAAGAGGTGTTGAAAAAAATGGAGGATAAAGCAAAATCCATGCAGACAGTCAAGGATTTCTTACAGGTACAACCACCCAGGTTTAGCAGGAACTGGCCTTCACAATATTGTTTTTTTCCAGTGTCAGACCACAAAGAGGCAGATACAGGCGTCCCAGAGGCAGATCTCAGCCCCAAGGCTTCTACAGGCCTAAACAATAGGGTGCTCCTACCTCCAAAAGCGGAGAAGACAAATCACAACCTTACAGAAAACAGTCCCAATGACTTTCCTCTACCAGATCCAAGCACTTTCCTTTTGGCAGCCCCCTTAGGGGGAAAACTAGCACTTTTTTCATCAAATTGGCAAATGGTTACCCAAGACAAATGGGTCCGGAACAGTGTCCCAAGGCTACAGGTTCCATTTTCACACTCTACCAAGGTCAAAAGGTATGCCAGACCTGCCACACAATCAATGGGCAGAGGCACAAAAACAAATTACAGCCCTCATGGACATGAGGGCCATTCAGCAAGTACCACAACAAGAGCAGGGGCAAGGATTTTACTCTACTTTTCCTAGTACCCAGAAAGGACAAAACCTGGAGACCAATACTGGACCTGTCTATACTAAATACGTTTCTGGAAGTTCCAAAATTCAAGATGTTGACTCTACAGCAGCTACTGCCCATGCTGGGCAAGAAGGCTTGGCTTGTAACTTTGGACCTAAGAGGCATACCTGCATGTCCCAATCAGACAGTCTTGCAGAAGATACCTCACATTCATAGCTGGCTCAATGCATTACCAATTGTTTGCACTGCCCTTTGGCTTATATACTGCGGCCAGGGTTTTCACAAAATGCCTGGCACCAGTAATTGTGTTTTGCAGACAAAAAGGAATTCAAATATATCCCTACTTGGACGACTGCCTGATTCAAGCAGAGAACAAAGACATTCTTCTAAAGCATCTGACGTTTGTAAAAAGACTACTAATTGGCCTAGGGTACACAGCAAACGAAAAGAAATCAAAACTAGTTCCCTCTAAGAGATGATAATCCTGGGTGCAAGCTTAAATACAACTGCCCAGATGCCTTATCTCACACCAGACAAACAAAAGCAACTGACTACTTACGCCAAGGAATTGGCAACAAAAACCCACTTATCTGCAAGAAAAGTCCTGCAGGCCTTGGGTTTCATGGCATCCTGCATTCTACTAATTCCATATGCCAGACTGCATATGAAGAAACTACAATGGTATCTAAAAAGTGTTTGGACTCAGCATTGCCACAGCCTGGAGACAGTAATTCCACTCATTCCCTGCCTGCAATAGGAGTTTCGATGGTGGGCAGAAGACTGTCACCACAACAAGGATCTGCCATTCAGTTTACCCACAGCCAGACAGACACTGACAACGGATGCATCAGATTATGGCTGGGGGGGCCCATGTGGCAGGAAAATGTATTCGGGGCACATGGCCTTGCAAACAAGATGCATCTTCACATCAATCAAAAAGAGATGCTAGCTGTTCAAAATGCCCTGACAGCTTTCAAAGAACTGCTTCATCCAGAACAGTTACTTATAGACAGACAACACTACGGTCATGTGGTACATAAACAAGAAGGGAGGTACACATTCCTACCCCCTCTGCAGACAAGCAATGACCTTATGGGTCACAGCAATAGTTTCAAGTTCACCTGCAAGCACAATTCCTGCCAGGAAAAACAAATACTCTGGCAGACTAAGCAGAAACCTCCTGGATCCCCACAAATGGAAACTGGATCCAAAAGTCTTCAGCATGATAATAAGGTAATGGGGATGCCCAGACATCTATTTGCCTCCCCTTACAACTGCCAATTGCAGAGATTTTGCACAAGGATTTATCACAAGCAAGCATGGAAAGTGGACGCCCTATCCTTCAGCTGGAAAAATTTAACAGTATATGCTTTTCCCCCACTGCCTTTCCTACCCAGGGTACTCCTAAAGGTCAGACAAGAGAAGCCAAAACTGATGCTGATTGCGCCACACTGGCCACGCCAGCACTGGTACCCAATCCTAAAGAGCGTGTCTCGAGGTCCAGCATGGATATTGCCTCAAAATTCTCACTTGCTGACCCAACAAAACAATCTGATCCTGCACAGCCAACTCCAGGACCTTAAATCTGTCAGCATGGCAGATAATGTTGCCATTCAGAACACTCCTCTTTCAAAAGCTGATGTCCTTCAAGGATGCATCTGCAGTCCTAATATATGGGTTGTCCTGCCTCAGGCAGCCCTTCGGTCAGCCGGATTCCAAAGTCTGGGTCTGGCATCGGCTGATGTCGCACTTCACCCGACGTCATAGCTGCTGGGGTATAAAGGCATCAGCCGACGCCATTTTCCTCAGTCTTTCTTGCCGCGCGGTGCCCGAAGCAGAAGCTGTTCGCAAGTGCCAGTTGGTCAGATCCAGAGATTCCTACTACCGAAGACTTCTAAAAAGCTAAGTACCCCGTTGGGGACTCTTTCTTGCCTCAGCCGATGTCAAAGTAAATAATTGTTTAACTTGTGGGAAACGAATACCTCATAAAGATTTCCACTCTTACTGCCTTCCTTGCTTAGGCCCAGACCACGACGTATCAGCTTGTCTAGCCTGTGCTTCCTTCAACCGACGGACGCTTAGACGTCGGTCAGAGTTTGCAGAGGAATTTTTTGGTCCCGCTTTTGCATACAGAATGCCGTCGGAGACTCCGACTACACAATTAGCTAAAAAGCGCAAGGAAAAGGACCGACACTCGCGGTCCGCAGTTTCGGCTGAAACCACGGTTAGGCCAACCGCGAGTGTCTCTGTTTCGGCTGAAACAGAGTCCTCGGTCCTTCCTTCGGCTGAAAGCATGCCTCCGATAGCCGAGGCCTCACAGAGCATGGCTGAATCTGCTACTGAAATTACTGCTACAGAAGCAGGCACCCAGGATTTGTCAGACACTATTCCTTTAGACATATCTACCCCTGCACGTGGGGCTGCTAGACCCCCTGCTTCTATGTCTATCAAGGCCTTTTCCAGGGCTAAAGCAGCTAAATCTTCTAAGGCCTTACCTGCTAAAACTCCCTCACACAGGCCTACCTCTAGTTCCCAAATACTCAGCCTGGCTGAGGATCTTATTTCTTTGATCAGGGGATCCCAACCTCACCCAGACAGGGCCTCTCAACCCCCTCCAGATAAGAGGCCTAGGACTGAACCCCCGGATCCTGTCTCTACAGACTATTCCTCGGATGACTCAGATGTTTCAGACCATCAGGAAGGCCCATATTCTCCTTATGAGGATTCTGATGCAGAAGACTCCATTCCTTCTGCTTCTCCTCCTGAAGAATTTTCTTTTGGGGAAACCCTACATGCTATGAGGGAACATTTCCAATGGCAGGGCCAGGATTTTTCAGATTCAAGGAAAAGGCTAAGGACTTTTTTACACTTACCACAGCATAGGCCTTTAGCCATTCCTCCAGTACTAACAGTTGTTGATGATGCATATAATGCCTGTACTGCCCCTGATTCTCTTCCTCCGGCCCCTGCCAAGCCTGACAGATATTACAGGGTCCCGGACACACACTACCACTTGTATAAGGCTCCTGTTGCAGACCCTGAAACCATTTCACAGGGCCCTAAAGGTGTGGCAGCTGCCTCTGCCAAAAACCCTCTTCCCTCTGAAAGGGAATCTAGAGCATTAGAGAGATGGGGTAAAAAGGTTTATACTTCTGCTACTCTTTCGGCCAGGGCCTTAAACTGTCAATTTCACATGATTCAGTACCAGGAATTTTTGTTAGACCAGCTAAATAAAAAACTGTCCTCTCCTGAACCTATAGACTGCAAGTCCCTTCAGGATTTGGTACATAACTCTCAGCAGGTCAGTAACCATTTCTTAAAATGTGGCTATGATGCACTGGAGGCTTCCTTTAGATCAGCTATGACTGGAACAGTGATTCGAAGGCATGCCTGGTTAAAAGAACAATCCTTACCAGACCATGATGTCCTTCAAGGATGCATCTGCAGTCTTTACAAATGGGTTGTCCTGTTGTCAGGCAGCCCTTCGGTCGGCCGGATTCCAAAGTCTGGGTCCGGCTTCGGCTGGTGTCGCACTTCACCCAACGTCATTGCGGCAGTCATTCGGGTATAAAGGCATCAGCCGACGCCATTTTCCCCAGTCTTTCTTGCCGCGTGGCGCCCGAAGCAGAAGCTGTTCACAAGTGCCGGTCGGTCAGATCCAGAGATTACTTCTACCGAATACTACTTCGAAGACTTCTATAAAGCTAAGTACCCTGTTGGGGACTCTTTCTTGCCTCAGCCGATGTCAGAGAAAGTTAATAACTGTTTATCTTGTGGGAAACAAATACCTCATAAGGATTTCCACTCCTATTGCATTCAATGTTTAGGCCCAGACCACGACGTAGCAGCTTGTCTAGCCTGTGCTTTTTAACTGGCGGATGCTTAGACGTCGTTCGGACTTTGCTGAGCAGATTTTCAGCTCCAATTTTGCCTACATTATGCCGTCGGATCCTCCGACTACGCAAATAACCAAAAAACGCAAAGAAAAGGACCGACACTCGCGGTTCGTGGTTTCGGCCGAAACCGCGGTTAAGCAAACCACGAGTGTCTCTGTTTCGGCCGAAACCGAGCAAGCGGTTCTTCCTTCAGCCGATAACTTGCCTTCTACCGAGGCCTCTTCTAACCTGGTAGAAACGGCTTCTGAAATCCAACCTTCTGTTGCGATTTCACAGGATTTATCAGACACCATTCCCCTAGATATTTCTACCCCTGCACGTGGAGCTGCTAGGCCTCCCCCAGCTATGTCTATTAAGGCCTTTGCCAGGGCTAAAGCAGCCAAAGTATCAAAACCTGTGCCTGCCAAGCCTCCTTCTCACAGGCCCAGCACCAGCTCCCATATGCTTACTTTGGCAGAGGATCTCATCTCTTTAATTCGTGGTGCCCAGCCTCATCCAGACAGGGCCTCTCTCCCTCCTCCAGAAAAGAGGCCTAGAGCAGAGCCCCCTGAGGCAGTAGCCACAGATGATTCCTCTGATGACTCAGAACATACAGACCCTCCTGAGGCTTCCTATTCTCCTTACGAAGACTCTGATGCTGAGGAGTCCATCCCTTCAGCCTCTCCTCCTGAGGAATTTTCCTTTGGGGAAACCTTGCATGCTATGAGGGAACAATTTCAGTGGCAGGGCCAAGATTTCTCAGACTCTAGAAAAAGGCTTAGGACCTTTCTACATTTGCCACAGCATAGGCCTTTAGCTATACCTCCAGTTCTACCTGTTGTTGATGATGCATTTAATAATGCTTGCACTGCTCCTGATACTTTACCTCCGGCTCCTGCTAAGCCCGATAGGTACTACAGGGTCCCGGACACTCATCACCACTTATATAAGGCTCCTTTTGCAGATCCAGAGACTATCTCCCAGGGCCCTAAAGCCGTAGCAGCTACTTCTTCTAAAAACCCCCTCCCCTCTGAAAGGGAATCCAGGTCCTTAGAGAGATGGGGTAAAAATGTTTGCACCTCTGCTACTTGTCAGCTAGAGCTTTGAACTGCCAATTTCATATGATTCAATATCAAGAGTTTATGCTTGACCAGTTGACTAAAAAGCTGTCCTCTGAAGAATCTTTAGATAAAAAGTATGTTCAAGAAATGTTACATAACATACAGCAGGTTAGTAACCATTCATTAAAATGTGGCTGTGATGCACTGGAGGCTTCCTTTAGATCAGCCATGACTGGCACAGTTATCAGAAGGCATGCATGGTTGAAAGAACAGGCATTACCAGACCATGTCAAATCTAAGCTTTTGGATGCACCTATGGACAAGGTCAGTTTATTTGGTGCCCCCGCTCAGCAGGTACTAAAAAAGATGGAAGAGAAAGCAAAATCTGTGCAAACAGTGAAAGATTTCTTACAAGTTCAACCTCCAAGGTTTAGCAGGAACTGGCCCTCCAAGAATTGGTCCTTTCCGGACTCCTCTAAGGCACAAAGAGGCAGGAATAGGCGCTCTAGAGGCAGAAACCAATCCAGGGGTGCCTACAGGGGTCGCCAGTGGCAGGGTAACAACCAACGAGGCACGGATACGGCCACCACCACTACAACAACTCAATCACAGTGACTTGGCGGTGGCACCGCCTACCAGGGAACAACTAGAAGCACCCTTAGGCGGAAAGCTAATATTATTTTCAAGAAACTGGCACTGCATTACAAGAGAAAAGTGGATTTTGCAGACTATAGACAAAGGTTACAGGTTCCATTTCCATACACTACCAGAAAAGAGAGGAATGCCAAACCTACCACCTTCTCAAAGGGCAGAAGCTCTAAAACAAATATCTCAATTATCAAGAATGAGAGCTGTGGAAAAGGTACCATTTATGGAGCAAGGGAAGGGATTTTACTCCAGGCTCTTCCTGGTACCAGGAAAAGAAAACAAATGGAGGCCTATTCTAGACCTGTCCGCTTTAAACACATTCCTCATTGTTCCAAAATTCAAAATGCTGACCCTACAGCAGCTTCTTCCCATGCTGGGCAAGGAGTCTTGGCTGGTAACTCTAGATCTCAAGGAGGCATACCTGCACGTCCCCATAAGACCAATTTGCAGAAGATACCTCAGATTTCTTGCAGGATGAGAGCACTATCAATTCTCAGCATTGCCCTTTGGCTTCTCTACTGCGCCCAGAGTGTTCACGAAATGCCTGGCATCAGTAATCGCTCATTGCAGACTTCAGGGAATTCAAATCTATCCCTACCTGGACGACTGCCTGATACAAGCAGACAACAAAAACAAACTAACAGAAGACTTACAAAAAGTCATCTACCTGCTGCAAGCCCTGGGATATACAGTCAATACAAAAAAGTCAAGGCTGATTCCATCCCAAAGAATAACCTTTCTGGGTGCAGAACTGGACACATGAAAACAAATGGCATTTCTAACTGCAGAAAAGAAAGAGCAACTTCCCCTCTACTTCTTGGCATTAACCAAGCAGAGCCATCTAACTGCAAGAAAAGTGCTACAAGCTCTAGGATTCATGGCATCCTGCATAATACTGGTCCCTCATGCAAGGCTGCATATGAGAAAGCTACAGTGGTACCTAAAGAATTTGTGGTCTCAGCACAAGCACAGCCTAGAAACCAAAATTCCTATGATCCCATGCCTGAAGCAAGAGTTCTTATGGTGGGCTCAGACCTGTCAAACACAGGACTACCCTTCTGCAAAAGTCAACCAAGACAAACCATCATGACAGATGCCTCAGACCTCGGTTGGGGGGCACACATGATGGGCAAGTGCATTCAAGGCCTATGGACTCAAGACCAGCTGCATCTGCACATAAATCTAAAAGAAATGATGGCAGTAAAATTGGCCATCCAGGCATTCAGACCTTTTCTCCAAGAAGGCCAGTTGATAAGGACAGACAACACCACAGTTATGTGGTACATCAACAAACAGGGAGGCACACACTCATACCCTCTATGCCGGCTGGCACTGGACCTATGAGATGTGGCCCTGAGCTACACAGTTACAGGCAATTTATGTACCAGGGAAGGAAAACATTCTAGCAGACATATTAAGCAGAACTACAACAGATGCCCACGAATGGATGCTGCATCCGGACATCTTCAAAACCATCACAAGAGAATGGGGATTACCACAAATAGACTTGTTTGCATCCCCATTCAATCACCAGTTGAAGAAATTCTGCACGAGGACTTGCCACCCACTTGCTTGGAAGGTGGACTCCCTATCCTTCAGTTGGAAAAACCTGACAGCATACGCATTCCCACCACTTCCTTTGATGCACAAGGTGCTTCTCAAGATCAAAGAGGGACGTCCGAGGATCATTCTGATAGCCCCAGACTGGCCAAGACAACATTGGTACCCACTGCTGAGGAGCATGTCCCGGGAACAGATATGGAGACTGCCCCTGATCCCATTACTACTGACACAGAACAACTACAACATCCTGCATCCAAACCTAAAAACTCTGCAGCTAACTGCCTGGAACATTACATAACAGCAATTAACCCTAATTTATCCCAAAGGGTTAAAGACATAATCCTGGAGGCTCGTAGACCTTCAACAAGAAAGAATTATGCTGCAAAATGGAAAAGATACCTCATCTGGAGTACTGCAAAGGGGCAAGATGTGACACTGGTGAACATAGCCAACATCCTGGAGTACCTGGCGGAGCTCTTCCATACAGGCCTGTCCTATTCCTCCATCAAGATAACATGCATCAGCTATTTCAGCAGAATACAGCTTGGATCCTCCTGTCTTCTCGCATCCTCTGCTCAGACAGTTTCTGAGAGGAATTAAAAATGTAAAACCTCCCAGGAAACCTCCATTGCCAGCATGGGACTTGAACTTTGTGCTAGAAAAGCTGACTTTACCTCCTTTCAAACCAGCAGCTACAGCAGAATTGCAATACTTATCATGGAAGACTGCTTTCCTGCTGGCAATAACTTCAGCAAGAAGGGTCTCTGAACCACAGGCATTAATGGCAGTACAACCCTTCCTGATCTTCCATCAAGATAGTGTCCATGAGAACAAATCCTACATTTATGCCTAAGGTGGTATCCAGAGTCTCTTTAAATCAGGCTATCCACCTTCCTACATTCTTCCCCAATCCACAGAACAGGGGGGAAAAGCTCTTACATACCTTGGATGTACACAGACAATTGTGCTACTACCTGGACAGGACAAAAAACAATAGAAAAACTGACCAGCTTCTGGTAGCATATGCAACAGGAAAGGAAGGAAAACCAATTTCTAAACAGACAATCTCCAAATGGATAGGAAATTGCATTAGATTTTGTTACTCCTACCATGGAAAGAAAACTCCAGAGAACATCAGGCCTCACTCCACAAGGACTACAGCCACTACCACAGCTTTCTTACGAAGAGTGGCTACCAAGGACATTATTGAGGCTGCTACTTGGACCTCCGTGCATACATTTGCCAAGCATTATAACCTACCTCTATACTCTAGATCCCGTGCTGGTTTTGCCACTGCTGTTTTGCAAGGGATCCTGACTACACCATAATCTTCTATCATTTCCTCCTCCCCTAGTTTAGCTATGGTATTCTACCCATTTGTAAAGACTGCAGATGCATCCTTGAAGGACATAGTACAGTTTTGTACCTACCATAAATGTAGATGTCCGAGAGGAATGCATCTGCAGTCAGGATTACCCACCCTCCTTCCCCTCTGAGGTACTCCTAGGGTACTTACCAATCTTCAGCTAGCTTGGGGGGATCTATTATGGTGTATTTGTTTGTATATATGTACATACATGCTTATTTTGTGTGTTTGCTCTCTACTATTTGGAAACTTTGGCATTTATCCAAATTTAGCCATCCAGGAGGGCACCTGGCATCTGGGGCAAGAAACAGAGGAAAATGGCGTTGGCTGATGCCTTTATACCCGAATGACTGCCGCAATGATGTCGGGTGAAGTGCAACACCAGCCGAAGCCGGACCCAGACTTTGGAATCCGGCCGACCGAAGGGCTGCCTGACGACAGGACAACCCATTTGTAAAGACTGCAGATGCATTCCTCTCGGACATCTACATTTATGGTAGGTACAAAACTGTACTTTGTCAAAACTCCTAGATGCTCCTATGGAGAAACAAAGTTTGTTTGGCTCCCCTGCACAGGAGGTTCTAAAGAAAGTGGAGGAAAAAGCAAAATCTGTCCAAACAGTGAAGGATTTCTTACAGGTCCAACCTCCGAGGTTTAGCAGAAATTGGCCTTCGAAGAATTGGTCCTTTCCAGACACCTCCAGAGCACAGAGAGGCAGAAAGACGCCCAAGAGGCAGAGGTCAATCTAGGGGTGCCTACAGGGGACGTCAGTGGCAACCTGCCAACCAGAGAAGTGCTGCCACAGATTCAACTATAACCACTTCCACAGGACAGACACAATGACTTGGCTCTGGTTCCGCCTACTAGGGAACAACTGGAAGCACCCTTGGGCGGAAAGCTAGCCTTATTTTCTGACAACTGGTATTGCATTACAGGAGACAAATGGACTTTACAAACAATAGACAAGGGCTACAGGTTTCACTTCCACACTCTACCAAAAAAGAGAGGAATGCCAAACCTACCACCAAGCCAAAAAACAGAGGCTCAGACAAATCAACAACTTACTAAGGATGAGAGCTATAGAAAAGGTACCACCTATGGAACAAGGCCAAGGATTTTACTCCAGGCTTTTCCTTGTACCAAGAAAAGAAAATCAATGGAGACCTATTCTCGACTTGTCCGCACTGAACACATACCTCATTGTTCCAAAATTCAAAATGCTGACCCTCCAGCAACTTCTTCCCATGCTGGTCAAGGAGTCTTGGCTGGTGACTCTAGATCTCAAGGAATCATACCTGCGCGTCCCTATATGACCAGATTGCAGAAGACACCTCATATTTCTTGCAGGATCAGAGCATTATCAATTCTCAGCATTGCCCTTTGGCTTATCTACTGCGCCCAGAGTATTCACGAAATGCCTGGCATCAGTAATTGCTCATTGCAGGCTTCAGGGAATTCAAATTTACCCATACCTGGACGACTGCCTAATACAAGCGGACAACAAGGCAAAATTAACAAAAGATTTGGAAAATGTCATACAACTGTTGCAAGCCTTGGGATACACAGTCAACATGCAAAAGTCAAGACTAGTACCATCCCAAAGGATAACATTTTTGGGTGCAGAACTGGATACATCAACTCAGATGGCTTTTCTCACAGAAGAAAAACAAAAGCAACTACCAGTCTATTTCATGACATTAACAACACAAACTCAGCTTACTGCAAGGAAAGTCCTGCAAGCCCTGGGTTACATGGCATCCTGCATAATATTGATTCCGCATGCCAGGCTGCATATGAGAAAGTTGCAATGGTACCTAAGGAATGTACGGTCTCAACACAAGCACAGTCTAGAAGCCCAGATTCCAATAATTCCATGCCTGAAACAAGAATTCCTGTGGTGGGCTCAGGCCTGTCAGTTGAACAGAGGATTGCCTTTCCACAAACCACATCCAAGCCAGACCATCACCACGGACGCCTCAGACCTAGGCTGGGGGGCACACACAGTGGGCAAGTGTATACAAGGCCTATGGACCCAAGACCAGCTGAATCTACACATAAATCTAAAGGAGATGCTGGCAGTGAAACATGCAATCCAGGCATTCAGACCACTCCAACAAGGTCACCTGCTGATAAGGACGGACAATACCACAGTCATGTGGTACATCAACAAACAGGGAGGTACACACTCATATCCTCTATGCCGGATGGCAATGGACCTGTGGAATGTGGCCCTGAATCTCAACATTCAACTACAGGCCAGATTTGTAACAGGAAAAGAAAATTCACTAGCAGACACCTTAAGCAGAACTACCACGGATGCTCACGAATGGATGCTGCATCCAGATATCTTCAAAGCCATAACAAGGAAATGGGGACTGCCAGAGATAGACCTGTTCGCCTCCCCACACAACCACCAATTGAAGAAATTCTGCACAAGAGCATACCACCCACTTGCCTGGAGGGTGGACTCCCTTTCCTTCAGCTGGAAAAACCTGACAGCATATGCATTCCCACCTCTTCCTTTGATGTACAAAGTCCTACTGAAGATCAAAGAGGATCAGCCAAGGGTAATCCTGATAGCTCCAGACTGGCCAAGGCAACATTGGTACCCGCTACTGCGAAGCATGTCTCGGACACACGCATGGCCTCTACCTCTATGTCCCTTACTTCTAACACAGAACAACTACAAGATCCTACATCCAAACTTGAAAACACTGCAGCTAGCTGCTTGGAATATTGCATAAAACAAAATAAAACGGATTTATCAAAGAGGGTTAAGGACATTATCATGGAGGCACGCAGACCCTCCACAAGGAAAACTTATTCAGCCAAATGGAAAATGTACCTCATTTGGAGTGCAGCAAAGGGCGAAAATATCTCATTGGCAAACATAGCACACATCCTGGAATACTTAGCAGAACTGTTCCACAATAGCCTGTCCTACTCCTCTAAGATTCATGCATCAGCAATTTCAGCAGAATACAACATGGATCCTCCTGTCTTCTCTCATCCTCTACTCAGGCAGTTCTTGAGGGGAATCAAAAATGTAAAGCCTCCAAGGAAACCACCTTTACCTACATGGGATATCAACTTTGTGCTGGAAAAGTTAACACTTCCCCCTTTTGAACCAGCAGCAACAGCAGACTTACAGTTCTTATCTTGGAAAACTGCTTTCCTGCTAGCGATCACTTTAGCAAGAAGGGTATCTGAGTTACAGGCATTAATGGCAGTACAGCCCTTCCTTATCTTCCATCAGGATAGGGTGTCTCTGAGAACTAACCCTACTTTTATGCCAAAAGTGGTCTCCAGAGTATCATTGAACCAAGCGATTCATTTACCTACATTCTTCCCCAACCCACAGAACAGGGGGGAAAGACTACTACATACCTTGGATGTGCACAGACAATTACGCTACTATCTGGACAGAACTAAGACCAACAGAAAAACTGACCAGCTTCTCGTAGCATATGCAACAGGAATGCAAGGAAAAGCAATTTCAAAACAGACAATCTCAAAATGGATAGGAAATTGCATTAGATTTTGTTACTCTTTTCATGGAAAGACAACTCCTGAAAATATCAGACCTCACTCCACAAGAGCTACAGCCACCACTACAGCTTTCCTACGAGGAGTGGCTACCAAAGACATTTTAGAAGCTGCTACTTGGAGCTCCGTGCATACATTTGCCAAGCATTATAATCTTCCTTTATACTCCAGATCCCGAGCAGGTTTTGCAACTGCTGTTTTGCAAGGGATCTTGACTACACCATCTTTATCTTAGTGCCTCCTCCCCCAGTTTGGCTATGGTATCCTACCCATATGTTAGGACTGCAGATGCATCCTTGAAGGACATAGTACAGTTTTGTACCTACCATAAATGTAGATGTCCGATAGGTATGCATCTGCAGTCAGGATTACCCACCCTCCTTCCCCTCTGTGGTATTCCTAGGGTACTTACCCCTCTTTTAGCTAGCTGGGGGAAATTATTATGGTGTATTTGTTTGTATATATGTATATATATGTATATGTATACATATATATATATATATATATATATATATGTATATATATATATATATATATATATATATATATATATATATATATATATATATATATTTTTTTTTTTTTTTTTTTTTTTTTGATACTACTGTTTGGAATTATTTGCATTTATCCAAATTTAGCCTTCCTCGAGGGCACCTGGCATCTGGGGCAAGAAACACTGAGGAAAATGGCATCGGCCGATGCCTTTATAACCCAGCAGCTATGACGTCGGGTGAAGTGTGACATCAGCCGAGGCCAGACTTAGACTTTGGAATCCGGCCGACCGAAGGGCTGCCTGAGGCAGGACAACCCATATGTTAGGACTGCAGATGCATACCTATCGGACATGTACATTTATGGTAGGTACGAAACTGTACTTTATGGATGTTATCTTGGAGGCCAGGAGGCCCAGTACCAGAAAATCTTGTGCAGAATAATGGAAGAGATTCTGTGCTTGGAACCAGGAACAAGGCATTGACACGTGTGTACCAAATATCCCTCAGATTTTACAATTCCTAACTGAGATGCTGAACAAAGGCCTTTCTTTCTCATCTATTAAGATTCATGCCTCTGCCATTTCAGCCCATTACAATATGGAACCACTTATCTCTTCTCATCCTTTAAGGCAGTACCTCAGAGGGGCCAAAAACATTAGGCCTCCAAGGAGAGCACCAATTCCGGCCTGGGACCTCAGTTATGTTTTGGAAAAACTACTGCCTCCTTTCGAGCCAGCATCAACAGCAGATATAAAATTCTTATCCTGGAAAACAGCTCTGCTCCTAGCAATAACCTCTGCAAGGTGAGTCTCGGAGTTACAAGCACTCATGGCTGTGAAACCTTTCATAATTTTTCATCCAGACAGGGTTTCTCTGAGGACAAACCCTACATTTATGCCTAAGGGTGGTGTCCAGCGTGACCCTCAACCAAACCATTCACTTGCCCACCTTTTATCCAAGTCCATAGAACAAGGCAGAGAAAATTCTGCATTCTATGGACATACACAGGCAGTTACGCTTCTACTCGGACAGAACTAAAGCTTTCAGAAAGACTGAGCAACTTTTAGTGTCATATGCTGCAGGATTACAAGGAAAGGCCATCTCAAAACGGACTATTTTTAAGTGGATAGGCCATTGCATCCGTTTCTGCTATTTTCAACATGGCAAATCAGTGCCTAAGGGCATTAGGCCTCATTCCACCAGAGCAGCAGCCACTTCAGCAGCCTTCCTCAGAGGAGTACCAACCAAAGCTATCTTAGAGGCTGCAACTTGGAGTTCAGTGCACACCTTCACAAAGCACAACCACTTACCTCTTTACTCTGAGTCCAGAGCAGGCTTTGCCAGTGCAGTTCTGCAGGGCCTCATAGCCTCTCCTAATCCTATTTAGCCCAGCCACCCATCCTCATCTTTGGGATTCAACCCAAGAGTAATGACTGCAACAGTGAAACACGAACATAGTACAGTTGTGTACCTACCATAAATGTAGATGTTAGTGTATTCACTGTTGCAGTCCAGGTTACTCACCCACCACCCCCCTTTTCTTTGCTGGGACTTACCTGCCCTTCTCTATCCTATACAACCTATTTGGTGTATTTGCTTGTAGATGCAGGAAATGTTATTTTTGTGCATGCATTTTTATTGGCATGTCTTTCAGCCTACCAATTTGGGGGCATCTGACATCTGGGGCAAGAAAAACTGAAGAAAATGGCGTCTGCTGCATCTTTTACACCCCTGGCGCACTGACGTCAGGGAAGAGGCGACAGCAACCGACGCCGGACCTAGACTTTGGAATTCTGGCCGACTGTGAGTGTAGCCTGCCAGCAGGATAACCCAAGAGTAATGACTGCAACAGTGAATACACTCTAACATCTACATTTATGGTAGGCACACAACTGTACTTTCTGCATGATGCACCTACACAGGCTAAAAGCCCTGTCCCTATACTCTGTTTCATATGGACTCCTCAGAGGTGACCTGTCTGGCATACAAAGCAATCTCAGACTCCGCCTTGATGGGACTGCTGCATATCTGCAAGATGAGCTCCACTTGAGTAACACGCACGTGTGACCTCAACCTGGTCTGTGACATCAGTAGGCCTTGTTGGCAGGACAGATTGGTGTCCCAGAGACTCCTCCCTCTGTGGAATAGACAGTCTCCATGTCAAGCAGAGCACCTCATTATCCCTTTTTAAGCGCAACCTGGATAACTAGATGGGAAACAAGAAATACACCCCTGGGATTCTGCCTGTGTTCCTGCTGGACATGGGCTTTGGGTCCTGACTTGTCTAAACATAGACTAAACTATTGGCTAGGCTTATAAGGACTTCTGGGTCAATAGCCTATCTACTTCCTATGATCCAATGAGCTGGCATACTAGCACTTAAATGAATGAGAGCAGTAAAGCTAAGTAACACTATTAAGTAGTTTTGCAGGGAACAGGCCCCTTGCACCCTCACCAAATTACATCTCCTAGGTCACTGAAGTTGTGGAAGAGGGAATATTTGAATATTCCTTCCTCTCCTGTAGTTTATCTTGGAGTTAGTATAATTAAGGGTGGGTTATTCTGTGCAGAAATCCTTTTTGTCCTTGTTTTTCAGATCTGTAGGCAGACTTCATATTTTTAACACTGCACTTATCAGTATGTGCAATCGTGTATCTCATTGAGTTGATGTGTCTCAGAAATGTTAACTTTAAGCAAGTATTTTTTGAGGTGATGCAGGTCCTTAAGCTAATACTGTGCATGGTGCTGTTTTTTGTACGTGGTGTAGTGTGTGTTGCACTCAAGTAGAGAGAAAGCAGCAGCCAAGAGGGATACTGGATTACTACTTGATATAATGCAAGTAGATTGTGGTTCTGTCCAGACCCTAAATTTAGTTTCTGTTTTGGCTTTGAAATTGGTTACTAGTGGTTGGAGTTATGACTACAGGTAGGTAGAAGTTAGAGGTTGCTTCAGGCTACTGATGTACGGGTGTGGGTAAGCCATTACAATTCATGTCTTTTTAATTATTTTATTGTATTTTCAGTGTGACAGCTTAAAATCTTATTGAAAATTTGATTTTACTTGGTGTGGTTAATTTTGTGTGGTTAAGTTATCATTTTTTAGCTGACAATGAATTCGCTTAATGCTGTGAACATTGAAATGGAGCATCAATAAGTGTTAGCTTTTACCTTTGAAGTTACTGCTTATGCTGCAACCCTACTGGTACTTAACGAAAGACTTATTTTTAAGGGAAACTTTTTTCATGTCTTAGTGGTAGGTGTTCTAGCTTATAGAAGAGGGTGTCCGTACTGGGGAAAAAATTAATACTGCCTGGAAATAGTGTGTAAAATCTTGATAAAGTTTAATTTGCATAGTCCAAACGTTGAAACAAATGAACTAATGAACTGTAGATAACAATAAAAGGCCTAAAAAGAGCAAACCAAACCACTTTAATCAAGAAAGTCTCATTTGCTATTAGTAAGATTGCAGAAAAAAGCAATGTGCTCCTTTTGAGGTGGGGAACAGTTTGTACATACCAAAGAGGCATTGTATTCAATGATGGGTCTGAAAAGGAGAAAAAATACTTTAGTTCTTGAAGGTATTCAGTACCTAAAAGTTGCAGAATATAAGTTTTGATTCCCTTTGAGTAATATGAATCCTGATGGTGAATTGTATAGGCCAGAGACCCTCCTCCATCTATATTTCTGGCCTTGGGGTCATTTTATTCTTAGCTTTTCCACCATGGGATTTTTTCTTTTTGAAGGCACCATCAACAGGCTTAAGGATTTCTTCAACTGGGAAGGTAAAGATTACTCTAATGCTCATAAAAGATGCATAGAGATTCTGGGATTACTATAGCCCAAATCCTTAGCTGTTCCACCAGATGTTCATTGTGTTCACTTTTGCAGTCATGACGTCTGATTCCTGCCTGCAGGAAGTCTGATGGCTGGCCCAATTTCCAGAGAAGAGCTCTGGCTTTAGACTCCATCCCACTCTGATGTCAGTGGCCTAAGAGGTGCGATGGCTGATGTCCTCTTAGGATCTTTCTTGCTGCAGTTCTGAACTGCCTTCTACTATGTTATCAGTCTGTTTTGACATGCAGGCAAGTACCTGTTGGGGAAATCATTCATTGACTGCCTTACTGTAACTGTCTGTTGGTGAACTTGATGAGGTTAAGATCCAGCTTGATTGTGGGAGGTGAATCCCATGCAAGAATTATTTCTGTTTGCTGTAGAATAAGAGCATGAAATGCACAGTTGTCTCTAGTTTGCCAGGTACAACTAGAACGTAGTCTGGCATTTCAGTCTCTCTCAGGGACGGTCTTGCTCGAATGAACCTATGCAGTTCTTTGTAGTCTGCCATGACATGTTTCAAAGAGTGACTTTTGGAGACTAAAGTCTTGGGGAAGGACCCTATCGGGAAAAAATAAACGGAAACTGACCACCTTTTAGACTCCTGAGGGTTTCATTGGGTCTGATTGCACAGATTGGAGAGCTGTGTTTGCAGCCCCTGAATTTGGAGCTTGATGCCTTAAGTCTCTGGTGTGATCCCTTTGGAAGATCCAACTGTCACATACTGGTATTTCCTCCCTGATTTATCCACTGTGCTTTTATTCATTCTTGAATGTTCCCGGATGGCCTGTGGAACAGATACATTACTGGACTTTTTCATGTAGAGGTTACAGAGATGAAAGATATCAAGGTACCTGCCCGCAGTCTGAAGCCTTTGAAGTAGCTACTGCTGTTTTATCCAGGCCAAAAATGTTGGACAAAGTCAGCCGTAGCATGCCTGCTGAGGCTGAGAAGTATCTCGTCCCGGTGTATGTTTTAGGCTGTATTATAGCTCCTTTTTCAGATGTCACAGGATTTCATGAGATTTGTGAAATCCAATCAGCCTGCCTTGGAAATTCCTACAGTGTCTCAGGGGTTCTAGTAAAAGAAGGAACATTGAACCTGCTCCAGAGGAGGAGGATTCACACCTTCCTGATTTTAGAGGTGGATGAGCTGGCATACGAAAGAACTTCTCTTCCCTCTGAAACTGTATCTGACTGAGCACTTTGTCATCTGCTTTTCCATCAGAAAGTCATACTTGACACCCTTCCCTGCGTAAAGAAAGCCTTCATATGGGAGACAAAAGTTCTCGGACCTAATTTGAGATGCAGGGAGTTTTTGAGCCTGCTTGAGTTTAAGCTATTTGTACTTACGTTATTCTGGGCTTTGTGTTCTCCAGCACATCGATGAAGCCTGATTCCCTTGTCTGTAGGAAGCCTGCCTTTCTGTTGGTTCCCGCAAGATTTCTTTAGCTCCTCAGTGCCCTCATCCTCTTTAACAAGGGAGAGCAGGGTGTTGGACCACTTTTTTTAAAAGAAAAAAATGCACTTCTCAGTTGCCACCAGACGCATTTGCTGAAGTTGTCTGTCTCAGCTCAGTTGAAGTCTTAAGGCAGAGGAAATCAAGGACGAGTACCTGAAAGAGGAGATGCTTGAGCTATGCATCCTCAGTACTCAGGTTGCCAAGGACTCCAAGGAATGTAGCTGTAATGCATTAGGTACATTGTAGGGCTGAAGTTACCTCAGCTGTCATTAGGAGACATGGTTGGCTTTGTCTGTAGCCCCTGCCAGTTAACATGAAGGCAGATATCCTAATGTACTACACACAAGGATTTTCTCTAGAGGATCTCCTCATACTTCAAAAGGCAGTTGACTGGAAGAGGAATGAAAAATTATGCACTGTGTAAAGCAAAACTTTTTATTATCAATCTGCAAAATATAGCAGCAGATTTCTTTCCAAAAGCTTAACTTTTTATCCTAAATAAAATAAAAAAAAAAAAAAAAATAAAAAAAAAAATAAAAAGTAAATATCCCAAGGGAAAAAGCATGCTAATGGGGGGGGGGGGGTGACAAGAGTAGGAAAGGGATAAAGCCAAGAGCCCTGTTATGTAGTCAAGCTAATCTCTTCCTCTCTCCTGAAAAAAATTGCTACCCCATCCCTTCTATTGCAACTGCTTTCGTTCAATCTTATTTACCTGTCTACCTATAAAAATAGGAAGGAGGCTTTTTGGTCCTTTCTATGAAGGAGTTGTAAACTGTCACCTAGGAGTAGGGAGTCCTTAACATTTTAAAATGAGTAAAGCTGTCCAAGTCCTAAGCAGATTAAATTTACAGGAATTGAACCCCTTTCCAAATCTGTAAGGAACAGATTTACTTGGTTGCACCTCTTTTAGAGGACCCCATAGCTCAAGGTGGTATGGAAAAGTACCGGGGGGGGTGTCAGTTTTCTTCCAGGCTTTCAAGTGTCAAGATATGAAAGCTCCAGGATACCAATTTTAAACATGTTAAAATTCAGAAATTTCTAAAAATGCTACTACTGCAAGGCCTTCTGTTTAATTATCCTGTTTTAGTGAATTTAAATCTAAAGGATGCCTACCTCCACATTCCCTTTGCTTGTGTGCCCAGAGCATTCATAATCAAGGAAGGAGAAATGTACTTGCAGTTCACTTGTTCCTTAGTCTACTGCACCCAGGGTATTGACAAAGTGCTTCACTCCGCAGTTGCTTATGGCATCAAGAGTATTCATGTCTAACCCTTCTTGGACAATTGCATAACTCATTCAGCTCTCCAGAGTAAATACAAAAGGCCATTCAGTTCACTGTAGCATATTTCAAAAGACTGAGGTTTCTATCTGTTGTAACCTAATAAGGCCCTATCTAATTCCAGCTTGGTAAGTTCAGTTAGAGTTATTGCTTGGACCCGAGTAGAGAGCCTTTCTTTCCTAGGTCGAAATACTCCTGTCAGTGTACTTCAGACAGTCTCTGAGCAGGATGCCATCACGGCAAAGGAGTCCCTGAGAGTTTTGGGGAACATGGCCTCTTGCAGTACTAATGGTGTCTCTAACAGGAATGTGTACCAGGCAGTTGCATTGGTAACTCAGAAGCAGAGGGTGTCTGCAACCCAGTCTCGAGTATCTAACCTGCCCCTCCCCAACATAAACACACCTTGTATAAGGAAAATTCTTGTGGTGGCATAACAGATGTACTTGGTATACCTCATCTAGGAGTGTTTTCAAACTGGCCATTTGACATAGCTGGGGGAGTGTATCTGAGAGACCAGTGTATTCAGGACTCCTGGGGCAAAATGTCGGAAAGCAACAGTGTCAGATGATGACAGCAGTAATAGTCCTCAAAGCATTCAAAGTGATTTGGAGTCTTGAAGCTTTGCGTAGCCTAACTGGCATTACCCTGGTTATATATTACTTAAGCAAATGTTGTACCCATTCATACCTACTATGCAGGCTTTTAGTGCAAGCTTGGAGATGGCCAAAAATCTGACCTCACCTTCAGGGAAATGGTACATCCTGTCTCAAGAGAATGTTTTGGCAGGCAAGCTGATGAACAGAACCCAAGCAAATCCAAGTGAATGGACGTTAGGTTTTCCACACCAGTGCAACTGCTTCTGGAACCTTGGTAGTAGATGCAGGCTAATTGTTTGCTGCTTTTCCTACCATACCTGTGATCCCATGACAATTTTACACAAGTTTAAAAGGAGAAGTAAAAAAAAAATGTGTTAGCTCCCTTTTAGCCAGGGGAAGTACTTAGTGTGTGGATCTTAGTTCATAAGAATGCCTTGCTCTTCCTGAAGCTGAGGGCTTCAGGGCTGACAGATTGGATAATCCTAGCACTCATCCCATTCAGGCACGTCTTCAGTTGATGTGTTAAAAATGGAGGGAGGCTGGGAAACCTAGCTAACAAAAATGGGAGGCGCACTCTACTATTTTGTTAGAGACCAGGACCCAAGTTCAGCATAAGTATCTATGGTTCTCGCCAGTCTGTCCTGTTATATTACATAACAGGATTCTTGTGCCTCCCTGAAGGTATTTTAGCGCATCTGTAAATGAATCCAGTTGTGTACTCCCAGCTGCTAGATGAGCAGTTCCTGAAGGGGGGGCGGGTTACATCTTCCACCAAAAAGGACACTTCTCTACCATGAGACCTTCACTGTGTTTTAGCTCATATTGCTATCTTTGGGACCACCTGCTTCCACACTCCACCAAACTATCCTGGAAGTCCTTTGTGGCTGTTTCTTCTGCCAGTAGGATTTCAGAATTACTTGCTTTTGTGTAAACGGCAATTTTCTTAAGCAGTACGTTACAAACTACTGCCTTTGTCCCTTAAGTGATAACACAACTGTTCATGAATCATGGCCATTCATCTCCTTGTCTTTTCAAATTCTCCAGAACAAGTAAGGCTGCATATTCCTTGGATGTATATAGGTAGTTGAGATTTTACTTGGACAGAGCAAAGGAGTTAATAGGACGACCCTTGCCTCATTCCTAAAGGGCAGGGATAGGAAACCTGTAAATCAGCAGACAGAATAAAAATGTGTGTAATGCATCAGTCTTTGCTATTCCTTTCTTGGTAAAGCCGTTCCTGGCCATATTAAGGTCCTGTCCATTAGAGGCTTTACAACCATTGTGTTCCTTGGGTGTAAATGATCGATCAGTTTTAAAAGCAGTTTACCTGCTTATTAGTCCAAACATTACAAAATAGTTTTTGCAGCCAGGGTTATAGTTTATCTTTCTGGGTCTGCTGTCTTCAGTGCCCCTTCCGGTCACAAATGCACCATTATTACAATGAATGTGGAATAGTTGTAAGGAACTTATTTGTACATTAGTATATTCACTGTTGCAGTACTAAACCCTCTTCCATTGTACCCTGTGTTTTGCTTAGGGCATCCTTGGGTTAAGCTGGATACTTCATTTCCCTTGGCTCTTCCAAAGACTGTTTCCTGTGGACTGAGAGCCCAAGGAAAGAAATTGCTGCATTGTTGTTGAAATGTCTTCCCTGGTCTGTGTTCTTAAGCCTCTTCACTCTAGTTCTGGTTCACTATCCGCGGTGGTGCAGCGGTAGAGTTGTTGCCTCACAGCAAGAGGTTCTCCCGTTTGATTCTCGGCTGGAGTGCGGGGAGTGCCTTCTGTGTGGAGTCTGCATGTCCTCCCTGCATTTGGGTGGGTGTTCGAAAGACATGCGTAAATGGGCATGCCTTCATTAAAGAATGAACGTCGAACTGGCACCTCTGCGTTCGTGAAAATCTACTGCCAATCAGCAGACCAGAGTTCCGCTGTGGCAACCCCTTACCAGGAAAAGCCAAAAGGCAAACAGCAACTCTAGTTATGGTTCAGCTGGGGGCAAGAAAGCTCTGAAGACTGTTTTGGCAGTTACCCATTTTCTACCACTGAGACCTGAGTGGAGAGTGAGTTGTCTGAAAATGGGAGTGGGAAGGTAGAATTCTTTCAGGCTGTCTGTTGGTCCTTACAGACAGGAATCCCAGATGTCATGATTGTAACACTGAAAATACTTTCAACACTTAGTTATGGTATGTTCCTAACACGGCTGTACTTAATTGAAATTTTGGAGAATGCATTCACCAGTGCATCACTGGATCTAGACTTCCAGTGCTATTCCCATTAAGCTTACTGTATGAAGTTGACTCCCCCATAGTACTATCCAAGAACATAACATCTGGGATTCTCATTCAGCAGTGGTAATCATTGATTCCAAAAGGATTCCACATGGTCTGCAAGAATACCATCCCCAGTGGCAAGGAAAGCAATTGACTGGACAGAAAGATTTGCACCTCTGCCACAGTGGTTTTCAGGGCTGTGAACTGTCAGACTCCCATGATAAAGTTCCAAGTAATTCTGCAGGTCCAAATTAAGGGCAAGATGGTGAAATATAGAATACAAGGCCCTGAAGTGAAGTGCTAGATGAGTGCAGCCCATGCAAGCACTCAGATATGCCTTTGAATGCAGTAGATGTACCATGCTGAGAGTAATGAGGTGTTGTGTAGAGTATGCTTGGTAAGGGATGCACAGCTAGCTCCTCAGTGCCCCATTATTCAACAAACTACTTTACCCCAACCACTCTATCCCTCAGATCCCACTGCAAGCCACTCCCTGCCTGCCAACCCTTTCCTGTTTCCTAATCCATACACAGAGTAAGAGTCCCAAACAGTTTTAGAATGGGAGTGGGGGTCCATCTCTTCCCAAGTCCTAGGGATCTTGCAACAGGGGTACAGCCTCCAAATCTCAGACACAGGTTATATTTAAGTGCTCAGAGAATGACAGCTCAACTGCCAGACCTTCTAGGTTCGAGGAAAATAGTCCCACTGCAGGAAGAACGTGCAAGATTTTACTGAATGTTTCGACTATCTGACTTTGGTATGATCTGGAAAGAACTGCCTGTGAGTTATCAGTTTGAGTGTTAAAATGTGCATTCCGTTCTTATATAGGTGAGTTCGTTTTCATCTGATTGGAAGCAATGCTGTTAAGATTTTGAATGTCCTTATCTAAACAGTTCAGCTGAAAAGTTTTAATAACCTGGAGAGAGAAGTTGTTAATATTGCTATGGCTCCTGATAGTGAAAGTGAGGATGCTCTTGCAATGCAAAGTTCTATCTTGCCTTTAGATAAGTGTTCTCACCATTGTGGCTTTGGAAAGGATGATACTTAAGCAATTTGAAAGAGTTTAACAGCCAAGCTAGGTAACCTTTCAGCTACCTAAATAGCTAAGGAGGTGGATATGCATTAAGCTTTGAATTGTCATCCGGGAAAGAGTGAATTTCAGCAGCAGAATAAGTCATTGAAGGAGAGAGTGGTTGCTGTGAAAGCTTAAATGGATTCTTTTATGGAGCAATGGGTAGATGTTGGCTAGGCCTTGAAGAAAGCAAACTAATGGAGTTCAAAACAGAGCGATAGGGTAGTATGGCTTTTTTGTAGAGACATTTGGCTTATTCTGAATTCCCAGAGAGTGAGGCACAGGTTGAGTGAGCACAGAGATTTTTTGCTGTCTGTCCACTGTGATACTGTGAAGTGTCTGAGGCCACTGTTAGATTGGAATCATACCATTTAAGATGGAAGGATAATATGGGAACTGGGGTTCTCTGCCAAGTAAAAAATACTAATTGTTTTGCAGTACAACTATTTGGTGAACATGGGGAAAAACATGAATTTTTTCCCGTACTAGGGGAATGTAGATACAAAGATTAGAGCTAGTTTAGTTTATCCAGCAAATTTCAAGATACATTTATCCCCCAAACTAAAGCATTGTTGGACCAGCAGAAAGCCTCACTTTTTCCCTACCCCAGCCATCCAGAACTAGGGTAATCAGCACAGTGCAGGTGCAGCTCATACTGTGACCAAATGCAGAAGTAGCTTCTACATTGGGGAGAAATAACTTTCCTAGTTTCAACAAGCAGAAGTAAATATGACCAGGACTGCTGTCTGACGGTGTAGCACGAGTTGCTGGTCATGTTTCTGTAAACCAGATGTGTTGAGCCAGACTATATCATATGGCCATGATGTAAAATTTATAAGACAAAACCTTTAGTGTATTGCTTTCTTCCATAGAAAGCAGTACTATATATTTTGTAACTTGCTGACTTACAGGGCACTTTTATTCCTTGGAGAGGTATATGTTACCTTGGGTTGAGATGAGAGGAAATGACTACTGTGCTCAATCTCTGGATGTGTAGTTTCTTCCCCCACCCCCTTTATTTCCTGAACTTCAGTAAGATGCAGAGAATTTGAGGAGCCGTCTCTGGGAAGTTTCTGGCTGCTGACTGCTACTTGCCAGGTATTTTTTTAAAGGTTCCTATTTGTATTTAGTGAATTAATATATATATAATACCTCACAAAACTTCCAAACAAATAAAAATAGCCAAAAAAGACATAATTAAAAAAAAAGGCTAAAAACAGACTTCATTACATAAAAATATTTATAATTTTGTTTTTAGCAGTTTGTTTTTTAATTAATATATGTATGTTTTGATAGGTTTATGTATCTACTTTACAAGCAAGTTATCCTGTAATGCTTGGACAAAAGTACCAGTTTTTATTTTTCAATTTCGCAAGTATTTATTTGATTAAACTGAGTATTAAAGGGTGGTGGAAGTTGGTGTTTTAGTCATTAAAATATTGTCTGGTTATTTACTAGTTAGACTTGCCTGTCTGGCTGATCTAGCTGCATGGAAGGCTAAACCTTTCCCCTTTTCTTTGAGGATTTAACCAGGTTTTATAACTTGAGTACAAGGTTACTTTTGGCACAAGTGGTTATGGCCCAACAACTTTGAGTGATCATTTTGGACTGTAAAGTTTGTACTTCTCTGAAGTATCTTTTGGACAGGCATTTGTTGTTGCATTATGTGGGTGGGATCTGCTGGGGTGGAGGAGAGAAGGGTGAGGTGAATATTTGGGTGTTTGCTGTCGAACAGCATCAGTAGTTCAGTCTAGTGCTGAATTCTAGTAAAAACATTTCCTATATATTGGAAGCATTACTTGAACTTATGTATTTTTTTATGCTGGTGTTTCATAGATTTTGTTCAAGGACAGTCTGGTAGTAATGCATAGAAGAGTATTTTTCATAGGTTATTTATTGTCTGCTTAGTGTGGGATGTTAATTTGCATTGAGGGGTGTGGGTCTGCCTGCATGGATTGGATGAGTCTGTTAATAACTAATGTGTTAGTGTACATAAAGAACCATGGTTAAAAGTTAACTGTTACTGGAATGTCAGTGGGTTCTCCTCTCTTTTAAAAGATGCTGGGTGTTCACTTTAAAATCCAGTGGTGATAGCCTTGCAAGAAACATGTCTGGGTAAATAAGTGCAAGAAGCTGTAGAGAGGGGATTATATAGACCAGTGGCAACCTTGAGTTATTTGGGGGGGGGGGGGTATGCTAGAGTTAAGTGATGGCATGAACAAATATGAACCCTTTCCTCTGTACACATGACACTGAGTGGATCATGTTGGAAGTGGTGCTTGACCTACAACTTGCTAGATTGATAGTAGACATGAAGTGGTACGATTATCCCCATTTGAGTGATTTTGTCGCTTATTTCAGATTTTACAGAATGGCAGATACCCATCTGCTTTTTCACGATAGAGGAGTGACTTTCTATATTGACTTCCTCCTTAAATCAGCATGTTCAAAACTGGGAAGTATCTGTTTCAAAGACACATTCTCATGCAGTTATAATGCAGGTGTTGGGTTTTCATAGTGGGATCATGCACCTGAGATCTTGAAGGTGTTCAAGGAAGGACTGGAAGTTTTGTTAAAAGCGTTGGAGATTTTCTTTATTTTGGTATGTCATGATTTAATCACTGGCTTAAGACCTTTGTTGCAGTAAGGCAGGTAAATCCCCAAGGGGAATTGGAAGTGTGGTACAAAATGCAGATGCAGCAGGTTTGGTGGGAAGAGGAGAAACCTTCCAGCAAATATAAAAGTTTGAAAGGCTACCAAGGCACTGTAAATTGACTAATGAAGAGAAAGATGAGCTGTGGGAAGCAAGAGAGGAGGATTACTCTTGAGAGAATATTAACCTTTCAGGGATTGGCTTTTAAGTAGGTCTCCCTTAATGCCCCTTGGGCCTTGTGATTACTGGCACTAAAGTGAACGGGTAGCTGAACCAGCCATCTGCAGTGTTACTGACCATTGGAGAAATATTCTAACAGTGGAAGATCTTGTGGGTTCAGAAAGTATTTTACTTATTTGTATACTTAAGCTGTCTCTTGAGGTGAATTAGTTGACATTGGAGTTCTTAGACTCTGATTTTGCAGAGGTTAACCTACTGAGAAAGTTGTGGATTAGAGTACGTCTCTTAGGATGGATGAACTGAAGCAGGTCGTTTTTGGAACTGCCCTTACGCAAGTCCCCAGGCACTGACAAGATTCCAGTAGAGTTTGAGGCCAACAGTAAAGCTCTAGGTTCAGATAATGCTGTAAACAGAGCAGCCACTGAGTCCTAGACACTGATATCGATCCCCCAATGAGGGAAAGGCTGTGTTAATGCTATCCTCTTACGCACCTCTCTCAACCATTTTGTATATGTGCGTGGATAATGTCTACAAACAGTAAACTCTCTGTTGACCAGAACTCAACCAACCAGCAAAAAAAAAAATTGAAGAAATGTAGTACAATTTTCATGTGTTGCACTTTGTCCCTACCTCTCTCCCCCCGCAGAAATATACTTTACATTTTTAGTTTGAGTTTTAAAAAGGAAGATGGAAATAAATTCCCTTTCTCTCCGTTCTGAGAATTCAAACCAAACAAATAGTATAAGGTACAGTATTAGTCAGATCTATTTTTAATGACTCTAAAGCAGCCAGAAGCTACAGTTGTCCAGCATCTACCAATCCCCATTGGTACCGGTTAACTTGAGAGTTTACTGTAGTTATTCTCCCTGGTGAGAATTCAAAAGATCTCAAATGTGAGTTAAGATTGTTGATGTGGATGTATTGTTGAGGCTGCTTAGCTACTGGGGTTGTCCACATTTGCAAGATTTCAGATTTTCCCTTACTAATCCCTTGATTGAAGTTTTTGTGAGGGAAATGGTGCTTTATTCCTGGTTATACTTGGGGTTGTTTGATATGGAGCCTGTTTGTAATGTATGCTGTTTTTGATCTGCTCATGAAAAAAGTCGGTAACTAGAAAATGGAAATCGGTCTGAATGTTGAAGGTAGAGGAACTTTAGTCAGTTTCTTCATTGGATGGGGAGGAGTATGCTGTATGCAAGGTGAGAAACACTGCAGGTAATAAGTGGTTGCCATGGCCGCAGTACATGGCTAGAAATAAAGGTCGCAGAAATCCATCTTGGACAGGTTACTACTGCAGATGACACCCCCCCCCCCCCCCCCCAAAGAGCACAGTAAGTGCAATGTGATTATGACAAGATTTGTAATAACTAGGTCGCTTCCCCCTAGTGAAACACATTACAGAAATCTGAACGGTAATGCTGAGAAGTGCAGTGTTGAGACTAATTTATTAGGATTTTTGGATTTTCTTTGCACGTGTAATACTGGCATGTACATGCGCCATTTTTAAATTATTTAATTTGGGTGATGGTGCTTATCTTGTTTGAATAAAGTTCCAGTAGAAAAAGTTTCTGGTCCTAAAAAAAATGACCCTGGAAGGCCAATTTTAGACTCAAGGGCAAGTCCATTTCTACAAGAGCTAGAGCCCACAATCTACATTTGCGTGCCCTACCGCCTGTTCTCACAAGCCTTCATAGTTGCCCTAGATCTGATGGATGTCTTCTACTCCATGTTCATAGCCAGAACACACAGGCAATACCAGAGTTTCAAAGTAGATGGTGCATGCTACTAATTTGCTTCTTTGCCCTTTGGTTTATTTACTATGCTGTTATGGTGTTTACAAAGTAATTGCCTACTGCAGCGCAAAGGTGTACCCACACCTATCCCTGCCTAGGTGACTTGCCTGATTTAGGCCACTTCCTAAGAATTAACTACTCTGAAGTTCACCTGAGCATGTAAAAATCACAATTAATACCCACACAATAAGTCTAGTTTTCCTTGGAGCCCTTCAGGAAACTGCCAGTCAAAGGTCATTTCTTTGCACACACAGTGCAATTTCTGACTTCATATTTTGTCTCCGTAAAGCAGACAAACCTGAGTACCCAAGGGTCCATGTCATTATTAGTCTGGATAGTATTTTTTGCAAGTCTTCACATGAGAAAGCTACAGCAGTACCTATGGAACAAATGGTCCTGATGTGTCCTTTCCCAGTAGTGCCCCATCCTCGTGTTGCCTTGTATCAAGAATGAGCTCTCATGTAGGGAACAGCAGATGCACATCAGTTAGGAGGCAACAATTAAGCCAGGTTAGGACATCTAGCACTTACCACAGAGTCCTGAGATGCATCTGGGAGATCCACTCAAGGGGAACTTAGAATTCAAGGGGCATGGATCAAAGATTCAGAAGGAAAAGACCATAAATGTCTCTCACTGACTCTAATTGTAGCCATAAAAGTCATCAAACAGACCTGGCAATCAGGGGCTCCTGCATGTACTAACATTCATGTGAATGTCAGCATGTGTGGACCCCATCTCTTGCCTCTTGTGCAGGCTAGCCATGGAACTTTGCACGGGCGTAAGGATTGTCATTTAAGCCATTCTACACTCCCATCTCTGGAGAATGTTTGGCTCTCAGGCTCATGTTTCAATAGTGCTTGCTTCTCCAAAAAAAAAAAAAAAAAATTGTACCAGTACACTAAGTACAGGGTTTGGATAACTGATGTCTTAATCAGTTGAGCGATTTTATTTCTGCATGCACTACCTTTGATCCCTGTTTTCAGCAGGGTTGTACAGAAGATTAAGGACAGGCCAAACGGGTTTCTCACAGTACCCATTTGGCTGAAGCAACAATGGTTCACTTTCCTGTTGAGCATACGGACTGAGACTATTCCATTGCCTCAACATGTCAAACTTTTTTGCACCATCCAGGACTTCACCTAGTGCCTCCATTACTGGAAACCCAGTCGGTCCATTTGCTTCAGCGACGGGAAGCTGGACATTACTGAGCTTGGGTGACCATTTGTTCCTGCCTAGGAATCCCACAAAGCTGCTTTTTTTCCCCATGTACAAGTTGAGTGGTATGGGGATGGTTTAGTTTTTTTGGTCCTGAGAAGTGGCTTGCTGTCTCCTGAGTGGCAGTGCGCTTGCGCAATCACCTGTGACACTGTTATTGCTGTGCCCCTTACACACAGTTCCCCCTCTGCTTTGTTGGTGCTTAGTGGCATACGTTTGGATGGCTGAAAATCCGCTGATTAAAGCCTTGTGCTCCAGTTAAATGTCATCCTTGTGATGAGTCAGAGCTCTCTCCTTCCCTTTCCCTGGATGGGTCAACTGACAATGGCTGCTCACGCCCATCCTCTCCAGCTAGCTCCTAGAGGCTTTTGAGGTGCTACTGTGACTTTGGTCATCTGCAGAGTAGCGAGGGCTTTATCCCTGTATGTCATGGAGCTGGCAAGCATGTACATCTTGGAACTCAAAACAAGGGTTCACTCATATCCGTAAACTGAAGAAACATAAGCCTGGCAGTTTGCATGATTGTATTCTTCCCAGTTAGGCATTTGTTTTCTATGGACAATCTTGCTATTCTGAGGCTAAGGAACCATATAAAAAAATTATAACTAAATAGAAAAGATTCTTCCTTTAGTGCCAGAATAAGTGCTCACTAGTCCTCCAGTATCTGTCAAAACTTTACAAATAAGAATGGTCATGCTTCACTGAAAATGTATATATTTTGCATACTGCGGTATCCCCCTTCCCATAGTCCTTCCTGTAAAACAGTTTATCTAAGGGATTATCCACTTAAGGGATCCTTGTAAAGTAGTCTCTCTACCTTGGGATATAGCTGTGTGTTAGAAAAGTTAACATTACAAACATTTCAGCTGGCACCTGTAGTCCCTATGTAATATTTGACTTTGGCAGCGTGATGTTCATGCATACAGCTGCAGTCCTTACATATGGGTGCTATCCTGCCGTCAGGCGGGTCCTCGGTCAGCCGAATTCCAAAGTCTAGGTCCGGCGTCGGTTGTTGTCGCTTTTTCCCTGACGTCAGTGCAACAGGGGTATAAAAGAACCAGCCGACGCCATTTTCTCCTGTCTTTCTTGCCGCGCGGTGCCCGAAGCAGAAGCAGTTCGCAAGTGCCGGTCGGCCAGCTCCTGAGATTATGAAAATTTGGAAACCGAAGTCTTCTTAAAAGCTAAGTACCCCGTTGGGGAAACTTTTCTTGCCTCAGACCGATGTCAGACAAAGTTAATAATTGTATTTCTTGTGGGAAGCAAATACTGCATAAGGATTTCCATTCCCTCTGTATACCTTTAGGCCCTGACCATGAGGTCTCGGCCTGCCGCTTTTGTGCTACATTCAAGAAACGCACTATTAAGCGTCAGGCGGAGTTCGCCCAGCATTATTTTGTAAAAAGCATTTAACTATACTATGTCGTTGGATACTCCGACTCCGGTTTTGTCCAAAAAACGTAAAGACAAGGACCGACACTCGAGGTCCGCAGCCTCTACCGACACCAAGCCAAAGCCGGCTACACGTGGTCCGGTTCTCAGTGAGGCGCCTACGCAGCCCCTGCCTACCGACGACCTGCCTTTGACAGTGTCTCCTGTACCCGAGGTCGCAGGCTCCTCGGCCCACACCCCAACTACAGATACCGAAGCCACTGTCGGAGTTGAAACTCAGAATGTGGACAGGTCCACCTCCACTCAAGGTGTCTTCAGACCTTCCTCTTCTTTTTCTATCAAGGCTTTCACTAAGTCTAAAGCAACCATGCACTCTGAGACCAGTTGCACTGGGCCCATCTCCAGGCCCCATGCCTAAGAAACAGATGCTTAAAATGGCTGAGGATTTAATTACTCTTATCAGAGGTTCTCAGCCCCCTCCAGACAAAAGGCCTAGAGTGGAGGAAGATTTCCCCCTCCTCTGATCAGGGCTCCATTATTTCAGAGCACTCTGATGATCTGGAACATTCTTACTCCCCTTTTGAAGACTCTGATGCGGAGGAGTCCATTCCTTCTGTATCTCCCCCTGAGGATTACTCATTTGGGGAAACTTTGCATACCTTAAGGGAACACTTCCACTGGGAAGGCCAGGATTATTCTGATTCCAAGAAAAGGCTCAGGGAATTTCTTTTGCTTCCTCAGCATAGGCCTTTGGCTATACCTCCTGTCTTGGACATTCTAGATGATGTTTACTCGGAGGCCTGCCTTAACCCAGATTCTCTACCTCCAGCTCCAGTTAAGCCTGACTGGTACTACAGGGTCCCTGACTCGCACCAATTTCTTTACAAGAGCCATGCTGCTGACCCAGAAACCATCTCACAGGGCCCCAAGGGAGTTAAGGCCTCCATTGCTAAAAATCCTTTGCCTTCCGAGAGAGATTCCAGATCCTTAGAAAGGTGGGGGAAAAAGGTATATACCTCGGCTACCTTATCTATGAGGGCCTTAAACTGTCAGTTTCATATGCTAAAATACCAACAGTTTATGTTATCACAATTGAAAAGTAAAATGTCACAACCTGAACAACCAGATTTGAAAGAGTTGCAGGACTTGATACATAGTGCAGAACAAGTGGGTAAGCATACCTTACAATGTGGTTTTGATGCTCTAGAGGCCTCATGCAGAGCTGCTGTTACAGGATCAGTGATACGTAGGCATGCCTGGCTTAAGGAACAAGCCTTACCTGATCATGTCAAAGCTAAATTACTAGACGCTCCTCTTCAAAAGGATGTACTATTTGGTTCTAATACTGAGGAGGTATTAAGGAAAATGGAGGAAAAGGCTAAATCAATGCAAACTGTGAAAGAATTTCTACAGGTACAACCCCCACGTTTTAGTAGAAATTGGCATTCCAAAAACTGGTCCTTTCCTGCCACAGACAGACCCCAAAGAGGCAGATACAGGCGCCCGAGGGGCAGAGGACAATCCCAAGGATCGTACAGAGGCAGACAATGGCAAGCTCCTACACAAAGACGTGGTGAGGACAACTCGCAGTCTATCAGAAAGCAAACCCAATGACTTTCCACTTTGCATGCCAACCAGATCTCAAATGGCAGCCCCCCTTGGGAGGAAAGCTGGCATTATTTTCAAAAAATTGGCATACTGTCACAAAGGACAAATGGATCCTGGACATTATAAACAGAGGCTACAAATTCCATTTTCACACCCTTCCAAAAATGAGAGGCATGCCAAACCTGCCACACAAAGGGCAGAGGCACAAAGGCTAATTACAGATCTCAAAAACATGAAAGCTATTCAAGAGGTACCTACGCACGAACAAGGTCAAGGGTTTTATTCCAGGCTATTTCTGGTGCCAAGGAAGGGAAAAAATTGGAGACCTATTCTGGATCTATCCATCCTAAACACATTCCTACTCGTACCAAAATTCAAGATGCTCACTCTACAGCAGCTTCTTCCCATGCTGGGCAAGGAGTCTTGGCTGGTAACATTGGACCTCAAGGAGGCATACCTGCATGTCCCAATCAGACAAAATTGCAGAAGATGCCTCAGATTTCTTGCAGGTTCAACTCATAAATTCTCTGCATTGCCCTTTGGCTTATCTACTGCGCCCAGAGTATTCACGAAATGCCTGGCATCAGTAATTGCCTACTGCAGACTTCAAGGGATACAAATATATCCCTATTTGGACGACTGCCTGATCCAAGCGGACAGCAAATGCATCCTTCAGAAACATCTAGCTTATGTAATAATGTTATTAAACTCTCTGGGATACACAGTCAACAAAAAGAAATCAAGACTAATACCCTCTCGGAAGATAATTTTCCTGGGTGCCAACTTGGACACAAACACCCAGATGGCCTACCTCATGCCAGAAAAGCAAGGGCAACTAATGCAATACTTCAGAACACTAGCAAATTGCACCAGGCTTACTGCAAGGAAAATCCTGCAGGCTCTGGGATTCATGGCATCTTGCATCTTACTAATCCCATGTGCAAAGCTGCATATGAGGAAACTACAATGGTACCTGAAAAAAAATGGTCTCAACACAGCCACAGTTTGGAAACAATAATACCACTAATTCCATGTCTGCAAAAGGAATTTCTGTGGTGGGCTCAAGCATGCCAAACAAACACAGGTCTCCCTTTCAGCAAGCCTCAAGCAAATCGAGTCATCACAACAGACGCCTCTGACTACGCCTGGGGGGCGCACATGACAGATCGGTGCATTCAGGGCAAATGGTCCCAAAAAGAAAAGCACCTTCACATCAATCAAAAAGAAATGCTAGCAGTAATAAATGCTATTATAGCTTTCAAGAACTTTCTAAAACCAGGTCATCAATTGATAAGAACGGACAACACCACAGTTATGTGGTACATAAACAAGCAGGGAGGGACACATTCTTACCCCCTATGCAGACTGGCCATGTCCCTTTGGAACACGGCCATGGACTTACAAATGGAACTACAAGCACAGTATTTGCCAGGCAAGGAAAACATGCTGGCAGACAACCTAAGCAGGATTATGACAGATCCACACGAATGGAAGTTGCATCCAAAAGTTTTTACAGAAATAATCCAAGAATGGGGAAGACCAGACATAGATCTATTTGCCTCCCACAAAAATCATCAATTGACAAAATTCTGCTCAAGGATCTTCCATCCAAAGGCCTGGAGAGTGGACGCTCTCTTTCAGCTGGACATCAATGACAGTTTATACCTTTCCACCTCTTCCTCTGCTGCCCAAAGTTCTATTGAAGACCAGAGCAGACAGACCAAAGATGATCCTCATTGCTCCGGACTGGCCAAGGCAACACTGGTACCCACTCCTGAGGAGCCTGACGCATTCCCCACCATGGACCCTGCCTCTAATGCCTTTTCTTCTGACTCAACACAACTTCAAAACTCTTCACAGTCAGTTAAAAACTCTCAATCTAGCCGCATGGAAGATTCCTTAGCATCACAGCAGGCCCTACTCTCCAAGGAGGTGCAGGATGTCATTTTGGAGGCCAGAAGGCCATCAACTAGAAAAGCTTACTCTGCAAAATGGAAATGTTTTTGTGTCTGGAATGAGAAAAAGGGCCAGGACCCTGGAAAACTGTATTTACCACAAATACTACAATATTTGACAGAACTGCTAAGCAGTGGACTTTCTCCTCCTCCAAAATCCATGCCTCAGCCATTTCTGCAGAATACAACACTGAGCCACCTTTATTCTCGCACCCTCTCTTAAGGCAGTTCCTCAGAGGGGTTAAGAATTTGAGACCTCCAAGGAAACAACCAATACCTGCTTGGGATCTTAATTTCATTCTGGAAAAACTCACCCTGCCTCCTTTTGAGCCAGCTGCTTCAGCAGATTTGCAATACTTGTCCTGGAAAACAGCTTTCCTTCTGGCTATCACCTCAGCTCGTAGAGTTTCGGAATTACAGGCTCTCATGGCTGTCCAGCCTTTTATCATCTTCCATCAGGACAGAGTTTCCTTACGAACCAACCCGTCCTTTATGCTTAAAGTGGTATCCAGGGTAGCTTTAAATCAGGCCATACACTTACCTACTTTTTATCCTAATCCTCAAAACAAAGGGGAGAGATTGCTACATTCCTTGGACATCCACAGACAACTGCGTTATTTGGACAGAACAAAGCCTTTCAGAAAATCAGAACAACTCTTTGTGACCTATGCAGTAGGAGCTCAAGGAAAACCAATTTCCAAACAGACAATTTCAAAATGGATAGCCCACTGCATACACTTTTGCTGTTCCTTTCATGGCAAAACTGTACCTACAGGCATTAGAACTCATTCTACCAGGGCCACAGCCACCTCTACAGCCTTTCTCAGAGGAGTTCCTACCAAGGATATCTTGGAAGCAGCCACTTGGAGTTCTGTGCATACCTTCTCCAAGCACTACAACTTACCATTGTACTCCAAATCTAGAGCAGGCTTTGCCACTGCAGTCTTGCAGGGCATTTTGGCTCCCCCTAATTACACCTAATGCCTACCACCCCTTTCTTAGCTTTGGGATTCTACCCATATGTAAGGACTGCAGCTGTATGCACGATGAACATAGTACAGTTTTGTACCTACCATAAATGTAGATGTTCGAGTGCTAATACAGCTGTAGTCCAGGTTTCCCTCCCTCCTTCCCCTCTAGGGGTATTCTTTTATGGTGTATTTGCTTGCAACTACTGTTTTTTGATTATATTGCATTGCATTATTACCTAATTTTATGTATTGCCTTCCTTCTGGGGGCACCTGACATCTGGGGCAAGAAAAACTGAAGAAAATGGCGTCGGCTGGTTCTTTTATACCCGTGTCGCACTGACGTCAGGGAAGAAGCGACGACAACCGACGCCGGACCTAGACTTTGGAATTCGGCCGACCGAGGACCCGCCTGACGGCAGGATAACCCCCATATGTAAGGACTGCAGCTGTATTGGCACTCTAACATCTACATTTATGGTAGGTACAAAACTGTACCTTTTCCTTATGGCTATTACATCTGCCAGGGGAATGTATGAATTATGGGTACTCATGTACCAGCAACTTTCAGTTTTTCTACAGGAATGGGGTTATCCTCTGCACGAACTCCTCATTCTTGCATTAAATTGACACAAGTATCAAAATCTGGTCATTGACATCCCTGTGTTCTACTGCACAAAGCAAGGAGAAAAGGTTAAGCAATACTGTAAATATGCATAGGCAACTGATATTTAACCCAGAAAGAAATAATGAAGTAAGAAAATTAGGTCAGGTGTTAGTTTTCCTAATCTGTTGGAGACGGGCCTGTTTCAAAATTGTTCATCTCTATTTACTCCTTCCATGACATAACTGAATCGGCGCATGTGTAAGGCTCACTTTACAAGAGCACCAACAGTCACTACAGTCCATGGGGGTGGAGATTAGCACCCAGTCCAGTTTAGAGGTAATTGTCTGCTCGTTTGTCCACACCTTCTCTAAGCACTGATACTTGGATGTCACCTGTAAAGCTAGGGCAGGATGTGCCACTAACATCTTTCAGGATCTGTTGCGACACATACCTGTTGCAGTTTCTGTGCAGTAGTCTAAAAGCTTTGAGAGTCTTCCCTAAAGGCAAGAATTTTGCAACGCTAAGATTAATATGGAATAGTTGTGTTGCATGCCATAGTTTGTGTTCAGGTTTGCTTACTGTTGCAGTACTGCCTCCCTCCTAATTGTGACCATCTTGGCAATGGTGGTACCTCATCACCTTTGCTCTTTCCTAACGTGTAGGGCACCCTCTTTGGTTTACTTAGTGCATGGAAGGGAGCTTTGGTGTTGTAGCTGGGCTGCCATCCTCGAGGGCATGTGCTAGCTGACTAGCTAGTACTGTGGCTTTTTCCAAACCCATGATCCTTCAAAGGCAAGAAAGCTAAAGATAACATTGGCAGACATCTCTGTTGTGCTTTGTGGGCAGATGCATGGCTGGATGGGTGTCCAGCCAGCTGAGGGGGAAGGGAGAAAAGTTCTGGCTATCCAGATGGATGTTTTGCCTTTTGTGGCAAAAGACAGAAATTTTACCACAGTTTATGGTAAGCTTGTACATAAATGTTCTTTTAAGGTGAGTTTTCAGCCCGTTGTACATCTTATTTATTGAAGTATAATTCACATCTGTAATTAAAAATGTTTTTTATTGAAGTTGCCACTTCTGTTATCTCTACAATTTGTGGTCAAAGTTGTGAAGTTTGTGGTAGGAATGTAGGCTAAAAGATTTTCACTTAACAGTTTGCATGCTTCATTAATTTGGAGTGTGTACTATTGTATGGCATTGTTTGTGTAACCTTTTAGTGTTGACTGATCCGTAGATATATTCTATAGTCAGCTGTCATCCATATTTCATTTTTGGAATATGCAGCTCCCCTCCCCTTCCTTAATGAACACCAAACCAGCATTTCTTCTCTCCTGTGCCTCTTCACAGCATAAGCATGCTAAAGGGATAGCTTACACCCTGCACACTTGTTTATTCTTGGACACTTTTTGCTTCTCATTTCCATTTTTATTTAGTTCTTGTGTTCTGTTTTATATCCTCTGTTCTTTAAATCTACTGGTATGTTGTCAAGACGCATGTTCATCTCCCCCCCCCCCCAACAGTACTTGATAGCCATTTATTCCGTCCAAACTTGTGGAACAGCTAGACAGATGGGTACCAAAGATGAGCATGGAAACTAATTCCTTTATATGCTTCTTGTGGTAAAATTGTAATGACTGTTTTTGTTTTGCAGCACTGTAGCACTTTGTAAACTCCTGCAGTATGGCATTAACTCCAATGATAAACGACTTCAGGACATCATAGTAAAGGGGGATGAGATCTTCAGTGATGATGGAATCCGTACAAGATCAAAAGCTGCAAAAAGTAAGTTATTAAATTTAATTAGAGCATGAATGTTTCAACTTAGCTTTCACATTTCATGTTTAACTTAAATGGCTGTGTTACGTATAAGCTATGTTTAGTTCATAGCCAAGACGTACACAGCCAAAGCCATTTACTGTTTTTTTAGTTGAAAAGGATTAAAGCTTCAAACAAGTCAGTCCTGTACTGGCATCCTTATGGGCTGTGCTGTGTTTCTGAGCTTGTCTATCCAGGCATACAGGTTATAACCAGAAGCATAGCTAGGGTTGGGTGTAGGAGGCAGCCACCATGGTGCAAGGTGTTGAGTGGGATCAACTGATAAATTTTGTAATATTTTTACATTTTTGCCCCTCCTGTAAACATGAAGGTGGGACAGAGCCTGAAGGCATTAGAACCTAGCAGTATTCCTTAGGACAGAAAGGAGTGTCAAATCAGGAGATTTTTTTTTTGTGCTTCTGAACTTGATGTTGAGGGGCACCAGATTGAGAAACATGGTGGGACAGCTATAGCTCTGATTGTAAACTGACACTAGAAAGGTGAACAAGTCTTTTTTTTGTTCTAAATCCAAAAGAGAATAACCAGCTTTCACGGTGAAGAATCAACTTTAATTCACTAAAACAACATTAAAAAATTATGAGCTCTTTCACACCTGCAGTCTGTGCTTCATCAGATCTAAAAGTAAAATACAAACATTTAAATAGCAAACCAATTAAGTTAAAAACAAATTAAAATCATTGCCTCAGCCCACGTGATTTCAAAACAGGTTTCAAGGGAGCATGATCATTCAACCCCTTGCCCCCCGTATTAGCCTGCAATTCAAATATCCACCTAATTTCTGCACATTCAGTTCTATTACGGATGTAATCACCTCTATTTCTTAGAGTTCTGAAACAGAAAACTTGGTAGCCTGCTACTTTTTTTGCTCTAGTTTGGAAATCTGAGTTAAAAGTAAGAGGGGGTAATCACAAGGTTCTGAAGTTAAAGTGAATATAGAAATGTACAGTTCTAGTGCAGGATAATTTCAAAGTTTGACGTTTAGGACTTAACATGTTTTCTCTTAAGTAGATCATTAACTATTTTTACCATATTTACACTGGATTCAGTACAGAAAGTTGACATTTTATCTTTTCCCTCATGTCATATTAGAACTACAGCTCCAAAAACTGGTAAGCCTTCATTCTGATATTTTTAGTACATCTGCAGTGGTGTCATTATAGAATAATTACCACTGTAGTTATTGGATTACATGGACAGACCTGGATCTTGGCACAGGAGGAAGCCCTTACTGTTATGTGGGCAACTGGAGATGTTCTTCCATACTGCTGTTGTATTCTTTACCTAAGGGATCTCCTGCCAACTTCCAGTCAGTATACCAAAACCTTTAATTCTTGTAGGCATACGTCACACACATGCTTTCCCGTGCAAGATGTAGGGTATAAAGGTGAAGTATGGCTGCGCATGCACAGCTTCTTTACCGCCAGTTCACTTATTGTATCTTGCCAGGGGTCTGACCCTCCGAAGGTGTTTCGTACGGTTGTCCCACAGAAAAAAGCAAAAGGATCCCCCAGAGTGAATGGCAGGATTTCACTTGGTTTATGTAATGCTTTGATTGCCATGAACCCTCCTCAAGGGGTCTTTGTGCCTACTCTTTCCTGGTCTTCCACTCCCCTTAAGAAACTCTGGGAATTGGATTCCTGAGAGATAGCTGGATGCAGGAGAAGAAACTCTGGCTTACTCTTACCAAATCCATTCTCTTCTAACTATGGCTTGGAGAATTCTATAAGTGCAGATTCCCCACTGGAGGATGACTCCTTTAGGAATACCATTGCCCGTATTATTTGTGAGGTTTTTCTCAAGCTTCTGAGATTCAAAAAAGATACTATGAGCTCCTACAGATGGTCTCCTAAGCCATCTACTTTTCCTCCTGTTCTGGCTTTCCTCCTGGATATTTTCTCAACAGTGCCTGTAGTCCCCGACTCAGTCCCCTGCACTTAAGAAGCCAGATTAACTTTCTAGTCTCTAAGGAGTGCAGATTTCTTTACATATGCCCTTCTGTAGCATCATTCTCTCTGATAAGCCCTCCAAATTGCCCTCTGCCAAGCTTGTTGCCTTCTGATAAGGATAGTAAGGCTATGGAAAGTCTGGGCAAAAAAGTTTTTACACTGCTGCCACTTTATCCTTTAGGACCATCAGCTGCCAGACTTGTATGACCAGGTATGTTTTGGCCCTCCTTTCTAAGGTGGTTTCTGATGTTCCTAACTCTGAGGGGAAGGCTTTGGCCTTTTGCTTGTTGGGCTGTACTTGGTTACCAGTCACTCGATCAAATGTAGCCGTCTTGCAGCTTGTGCCTCTTTCAGGGTTGCTGCCTTTGGTTCAGTTATGAGATGCTATTCTTTGCTTTGTTTTCAGGCTTTGCCTGGTGACATTAAGGCCAAACTTTTAGATAGATGTTCCTTTGATTAATAAGAATCTTTTTGTATTTGCTGCAGCTGAACTTTTCGTCTGTCCTGGCCAAGGGTAAAGCCTTAAGGAGTTAAAACATTTTTTTCTACTATTTCCAGATTTCAGAAGAATTATCCAAGACTGCTTTTGCTCATAGTCTGTCTTGCCCTTTTCCCATGGGGAAGAAACGTTCTAGATGTATGCCTCCTGCTAAGTCTACTTAGACCCTTCGTCATCATCTTCTTTTGGCTGTTCCCATTAGGGGTTGCCACAGCGGATCATCTGTTTCCATTTCTTCCTGTCCTCTGCATCTTGCTTTGTCGCACCAACCCACCTGCATGTCCTCTCACCACATCCATAAACCTTATCTTAGGCCTTCCTCTTTTCCTGTTACTTGGTAGCTTCATCCTTAGCATCTTTTTCCCATATACTCTGCATCCCTCCTCAGCACATGTCCAGTGTAATCTTGCCTATCTGGCTGTCTGCAAACCTTCCAACCTGGGCTAACCCTCCAATATACTTTATTCCTAATCTTGTCCACCCTCATCACACCCAGTGCAAATCTTAACGTCTTTAACTCTGCCACAAGTCTACTCAGACCCCTGACTCCCAGAAACCATCTTTCTAGTATAAGCCTGGATCTGATGTCGGTCTTCATTAATTCTTAACTGTTGGGATGTGGTTCTTATTCTCTGAACCGATTCAGCCTTTATGCAACTCGAGCCAACCAAAAAACTCTCTAGCTAAGTCTTTACACACGATGCCTCTCGGTATTTCCACAGATCTCATTTGCCACTCTGAGATCCGTCAGCAGTTGCTGTCAGCTAAGTGGCGTTTTTTTTTTCCTTGTGTAACTTAAACGTTCTTATATTCTTTCTAGTTTTGTGATTCCTTGAGTGTGAGTAGCTCTATGCATACTTTTGATTTAGATTTCCTCTCTCCCTTTTTAACCTGTCAGGGTTTTTCTCCGATACCACCTTTGGTATCTGTCTCCATCTTTTACCACCCTTATAGTCTTATTTCCTACCCAGGATACTCCAAAAAAGAGAAGCTACTCTGTACTTGCATCTCTTTCAGAACTGGTGGCCAGCAAACACAAGTCTTGGTTCCTACTCCCTCAGAACCGACTGCTAAGGTACCAGAACTTCAGCCTGATGTCTCCTCTGCACAGTCTACTTCCACGGTGCCATCAGCACCAGTGTCTGCTCCAGCTTCGTTAGTTTCTAGCTTGAAAACCAACCTCGCCTTCTGCGCAGCATCATGTTTCACCAGCCGCCTTCAGCAGTCTCTGCTTATTCCCTGGGTGCCAAAACTAGATCTAGGCACATCCAGGGCAAGATATTCCCTATCTGTAGACCCTTTCATGGGCCAGCTGCCTAGCCCCATCCTAGAACATCCAGTCTCTCCTTTGTTCTTCAGTTAGATCCTCCAAATGTCATGAGGTTGATGGATCAAATGTTGGTGGTCAGAGGTATTCCTGCCCCTTCTCCAGTCCCTCTCCCACCTGGACTTGGGACCTTTTCTCCCAGGATTCTTACTAATTCTCCAACTTCCACTTGAGTTTCAGAGCCCAGCACTTAGATTCCCCTGGTACAAGCTGTTTCAGTGCCGTTAGGTGCTTTCTCTTTGGCAGTGCTGTGGAGCTAATGGACTCTCGGGGCCGTGATCTCTTTCGGTTCTGTGGGTTTCTGTTCGGCACCTAGTTTTTGTATGGTGGCGATCTGTGCTCCCGAAGCATAGTCTTGTTGCAGGTCCTTCCCCAGCTTTGACTTTGGAGGGTGGACTCTTGGAGTGGGGTGTGACTTCTGTTCTACAGTGGTCTTTCTCTGTTCAGGCTCCCACTCCTGTTCAGGGGGCACTGCCTTCCAGGTCATGGAGAGGGCCTTAACCTAGTCAGGCTCTCAGCTGGTCCCCCATGCTTCGGAGTGTCATATTTCCATTTCCTCTGGTCCAGAGTTGACACCAATCTCTTGACAGGACAGCAAACATCGAAGCTTCAGGTTGCCCATGTACAGGGCCCCTCTTCTTCAGAGTCCTGTTCAAAGATCCCCACTGAAGAACCACCCCGAAAGAAGACATGCAAAAAGCAGCATCTAAGTTCCCCTGAAGAATCCGTCGCTGATGACACGGATTTCGATGAAGGGGAGGTTTCCCCTGATCACTCGCTGAAAATATCTCATTTGGTGACATTGTGGAAATTCTAAAACTGAGGGATAACCAGAAGCCCTGAGACCCATCCTCTGAGAAAACCATGTATTTGGAAGCCTTTCGTGCCTGGACATCTCCTTCCTGGATGTCCCCCTACTCCGACTGTCTCATCAAGCTAATTGTGCATCGGGCTTGGAAGGCTCTTGATGCCATAGAGCCATTTCCCCGAAGACCTGACAAGATGCTATCACCACTGGAGGACCACCAGTATTGGGCCAAAGGTTTGACAGTCGATGCCATGGTGGTGGTCACCAAAAAGGAACTTGCCAATATGAGTCCTCCTGTTCATCTGCCTAACAGGGAGTCTAGGATGATGGACAGATTTGGAAAGTGTCTATGCTTCATTGACCTTTGCACTTGTGTCTTTGAACTTTCTGGCACACTTTACTAGACTCCAGAGAGACCTGACCAAGGAATCCTCAAACTCAAGCTGGGCTGTCTCTAATGAGGTACAAGATAAGGTAGCCACCCTAGAGCCTATATCAAATTCGTCCATGTGACTCATTGCTCATGCAGCCAAACGTATGACCAGGGCAGCGGGTACCGGCGTTGCCATTAGAAGACATGCCTGGATGTGCTTGTATGATTTCACGGAGCCCTTCGTCTTCCTTTATCAGTGCTTTGTTTGACCGTTCATCTATGTTCGGCCTCAAAGTAAAGAACACACTAGCCAGGTGTGAAAAGGGTGTTAAGACCCTGTCTGCTGTGGACCTTCATTTTTCTACTCCTCATTGATCCTTTTCCAGGAATTAGAGGAGTGGGAAAATGTTATTCAATAAGTCCCAAAGGCCTTTCCAGGACACACATGGTGGTGATTGTCCTGGGGGGGGGGGGGGTTCAGACAGAAGATTCTGACCCGGAGGCAGAGGTGGCCTGCGAGACCAGGGGTCCAGAGATAACTACTCTGGAGAGTCCTACCAGCATTCCTGAAAGGAGGCCCAATTTACTTCTGGAAGCAGTCGGGGAAAGACTTTCACTGCACTCATCAGCCTGGCGACAAATAACCTCCGATATTTGGGTGCAGAAAATCATTACCAGAGGCTATCGCATCCCCTTCATCCTTTTTCCGCATTTTCTAAGGAAAATCCCCAATGTTCCACCACATCAGAAGGATCAAGCTGCCAAAGAAATTCAAAGACTGCTACAGAGTCATCCAAGAAGTCCCACCAGACCAGTTAGGATCCGGGTTTTACTCATGGTTCTTTTTAGTGCCAGAGAGACTGGGAACTGGAGGCCAGTATTGGACCTAAGCCTTCTGAACAAATTTTTTCAACAGACAAAATTCTAGATGGTCATGATTCATTCTATTCACCCCTTTCTAGTGGAAGATGATTGGATGTGCTCTATAGATCTTCAAGGTGCATATTACATAAAAATAGACAAGCGCTCAAGAAGATTCCTCTGCTTTCGGCTAGGGGCCAGTCGCTACCAGTTCAGAGTGCTGCCTTTCGGTCTCACCACAGCCCCCAGAGTGTTAACCAAATATATGGTGGCTGTCATGGCTCACGTGAGGTTATGCGGATTCCAGGTGTTTAGACAAATGGCTCCTCACTTCCCTAACCAGGTATCTACTGATTCAAACCATAGACTTCACGCACCTTTTCAGTGCCCTGGGCATTATGATAAACTACAAGAAGTCTCACCTATTCCCTGCTCAAGATTTAAAATACATAGGAGCCCACCTCAGCAGAATTTCATGCAAAGCTTCTTTACTCTTTCACAGGCTCCAAAAGATAAGGTCGCAAGTTCACCCCATTTTACTGAAACACAAGTTGCCCACTGTTCTTCAGGCCCTAGGATCCATGGCAGCAGCTATCACCTTGGTTCCTCTGACAAGGTTTCACATGAGAATACTTTGGTGGCTTGTATCCTCACAGTGGTCCATTCTTTATCCATTGCATCATTGATCCTGATAATGGAACGTTGCAAAAAAAAACAATTTATCCTGGTGGATGAAGTCAGAAGAAATCCTAATGGGGGCCCATCCATTTGTTCCCCCTCAGCCCAAGGCCATAGTGACCATGGACAACTCCCAGATGGTAGGGGGCCATTATCTGAGAAAGATGGTGCAAGGTACTTGGTCTCGAGGCCAGCTTGCACATCAATGTCCTGGAAATTAGAGCAGTGCTCCTAGCATTGCAAGCTTTCCAACCTGCTCTCCCTTTGGGAACAGTTGTAATCCAGTCAGACAACATGTCAGTTGTCTGCTATATCAACAAACGGGGGGGGGGGGGGGGGCAAAGTCCTACCCCCTCTACTGGGAAGCTCTGTGTTTGGCAATGGGTGATATCCTCCAACCACCTTCTCGTAGCAGCTCTTATTCCAGGAACTCCAGTGTGATAGTAGACAAGTTGAGCAGATGCATTCTACTGCTTCACAAGTGGTCTCTCAGTCCCAAACTGGCGGAAGAAATTTTCACCGCTGGGGCCAGCCTTGTGATCTATTCGCCTTCCCAGTGAGCAAGTGCAGTACTTACTTTGCCCTAATCATTCCACAGGGGGAGTCCCAGAGAGATGCTGTTCTGCTCGATTGGCCCTCTGGTCTCCTTTAATACCCCCTTTCCCCTCTTCCTAAAGGAAGCTTAAAGGTTGTGAACCAAAGTGATCCTCCTTGCCCAGGCAAATTTGGTTCCCCTTTCTATGGCCTCACTTAGCTCACCAGCTGTGGATTCTGGATCCAGTTCCAAACCTGCTATTTCACCTACAAGGACTGTTGCAGCCTGATCTTCACGCCTTCAAGCTCACAGCATGGTTTCTCCAGTTCCATTAATTGCTAGGCAGAGTTATATTACTTCCCATCTGGAAAAATCTTCTGGCATCCCACAGATCTTCCACCAGGGAACTATATTCCAGTAAATGGAATATTTTCTATTTGGACCTCTGAACACAATTTAGAACTCTGCTCAGTTACAGTTGAAAAAGTTTTGGAATTTCTAGCTGCGTTTTTTGACCAAGGGGGGGCTGCCTCCGCCATTAGTTCATTTAATAGCCATCTCTAATTTTCGCAACTGATACGATGGCCATTTGTTAATTTCCCATAGTCTGCCTAAGGTTTCCTCAAAGGAGTTTTATGCATCAAACGTCTGTTCAAGGACCTGTTAGCTCCTTGGGATCTTGCCTTCTTTTTGCAATACTTAGTACCATCTCCTTTGAACCAGCTGCCATTTGCCACCTCAAATTCCTTTCCTGGAAAACTTTCTGGTGGCCTTCACTTCCACCAGAAAAATCTTGGAAATTCAGGCACTTTATGTGAAACCACTGTATATCATCTTCCATAAAGACAGGGTGTCATTGAGGACTCACCCTTCCTTTCTTCCTAAGGTGGTCTGAGAGTTAAACGTTAATCAATCCATTGAATTGCCAGTTTTCCTTCCCAAATTCTCAAACCAGGGGGCATATTTACACATTGGATGTTCATAGACAACTAAGGTTTTACCTTGACAGGACTAAAGATTGCAGAGCATCAGACCAATTGTTTTTCCCTTTTAGGATCCAAACTAGGAAAAACCGTATCAAAGGTAACCCTGTCTAAATGGTTGAGGGATTGTGTTACCTTCATTGATGAGTATAATAGAAAATTATCTGTGCCAGTAAGAGTGCATTCAACCAGGTCCATCGCCACATCGACTATTTTTTGTTCCAAAGCTTCCCTAGATGAAATATGTGCAGCTGCAACTTTGGCTACACCTCCTACTTTTATCACTCATTACAAATTAGAGTGCCTTCTCTGTGGAGTCTGCATGTCCTCTCCGCAGTTGAGTGGCCTCCGAAAGACATGTGTGAATAGGCATGCCTTTGCTGAAGGTCGGGCGTTGGGCTGGCAACTCAGCACCATAAAAAAAAAAAAAGACTTCCAATCATTAGCGGACCAGAGTTCCGCTGTAGCGAACCCTAACCTGGAAAAGCCGAAAAGACAAATTAGATATAGTCTCCAGGGGAAGTGCATCCTTTGGCTCTATGGTTCTCAGGAATATTCTTCCATGAGACCACCCAGGTAATAAAGTAGCTGGGGACTCTGTCCCAACTGTCAAGAATTAATGAAGATTGACAACATCAGGTAAAGAAGTTATGTACTCACCATAACGTTCCATCTGTGACTCTTTATTCATTCTTGACATCCACTTTCCCTCTCCATTAGATGTCCTGGGGGATCGGATCCTTGTCCTGGGCTTTCATTAGGGTAATTACCTTTGACATTGCTTCTCATGATTTCTGTCTTTTTGCTATAGCCTGCAAACTCGATCTCAGGTAATAGTGGCATTGTGGGTAGAAACTTAGCTAGAGTTTTTTGGCTGGTGCAAGCTGTATAAAGGCCGAACTGGTTCCAAGGATCGAAACTGTGTCCCAAATGTCAAGAATGAACAAAGACCGACAACACAGATGGAATGTTATGGTGAGTACATAACTTTGATAGTTTTGCTTCCTCATGCCTCTGCCAGATTTCCTTGTCCCTACGTCTGTCCCAGTCTTTTCCAAATTGGCTGCAGATAACTTCAGACTCTTGGGGTTCTGTTCATTTGTCAGGGATGTTGCATGGTGTGGAAATCCCTTCCTCCCTTTTCAGGCATTCGTCAACCTTCTCTGGAACAGCTCATTTCCCAGAGATTCTTCATTCTGTTTTGGCTCAGGGCACCATTCTGACAGAGCCTCCTGCCCCAGATGTTGAAAGCATTTTACTCCAGGATATTTCTGGTGCAATGAAATGAGGGCACTTGGAGACCAGTTTTGGATATTTCTTGGTTGACTGCCTTTCTCAAGATTCCCTCATTTCGGATTTTATCTTTGTCAACAACATTTCCTCCTCTTATTCAGGCCTCTAGATCTCAAGGATGCATAATTTCACATCCCCATCTTTCCTCCGTTCAGCAGTTTTTTTAAGTTTCTCTTTTTCTTCCTTTCATTTTCACTTCTCTGCTTTGCCGTTTAGCCTCTCTACTGCCCCAGGGGTATTCACCAAATGACTTCACACTGTCCTTGCTTTTTGCAGGGTTCATTGAATTCACATCTTTTTCTGTCTAGATGATCTGTGTATTAATGCTCCTTTTCACTACACTCTGCTGCAGGATTTCAGGTTTACTAATTCTGTTACATAGTCTGTGGTTTGTCATAAATGTAAGAAAATCAGTTCTGACTCCTTCCCAGGATCATATTTTCTTCTGCTGCAGTCTTCGGAGAGTTCCCATGTTGGCATCTCTGCCTTGCAGCCAAGTCTTGACTGTCTAATAGCCTTCTTTCAGTCCCTTTTTCCTCTGGCTTCTGCTTCAGCCAGGGAATTTCTCAGTTCTTGGGTTTATGGCCTCCACCATTCCCATGTGTTCTCTCACCAGGCTCCATATGAGAAAGCTTTAGTGGTACCTCAAATCAGTGCGGCTCCAACATTGCCACCCCTTGGACTTGCATCTTTTTCCTTCCATGTGTCAAGCTTGAGCTTCAGTGGTGGATTTATCAACTATCTCTCCACCCGGGGGTTTCATATGTAAGCTCCAGTTGCAACTCAGGAGCTCTTTACAAATGTCTCTGATGGGATGGGGTGCCTTCTATGTCCCCTTCAAGGTTCAGGGTGTCTGACTCCTCCTCATAGGTCAAACCACATCAGTATAAAGGAGATGAGGTATCTGCTTCTGGCTTTTCAGACTTTTCATTCCCTATTTCATCCTGGGGCCCCTCAAAGTTTTCATAGACAATACCATAGTAGTGTGTTATGTCAGCAAGGAAGAGGGCGCAAAGTCCTATCTTTGCAGACTAGCTCTTCAGGTCTAGAATCTAGCTGTCCAGTATCAAGTGACTCTTCAGACAGTTTAAATTCCTTTCGAGCACAATCTATTGGCAGACTCCTTGAGGAAGTCCAGTGCACGAGCTCCTGAATAGATGCTTCACAGAGATGTGTTCTAGAAATTGTCCATTGGTGGGGTATTCCTCGGGTAGATTTTTGCCTCCACACTGAATAGATAACTTCCTCTATTCTATAGAGTCCCAAGTCCTCTGGCTTGGAAAGTTGGCGCAATGTCTTTTTTCTTTGGAAGAGGATGCTTCTGTATGCCTTCCTTCCCCCTTCCTCTGTTATACATCTTGGGCAAGATCAACCAGGACTCGCCTAAAATCATTTTGCCCCAGACAGCATTTGTTCCCCCTTTCTCACTTGGTCAGTGCCAGTCACCACAAGTTACTTCAGTGGGAGAATCTTCTCACACAAGACAAGGGATCTCTTACCCATTCTCACTGGTCTACTCAAGTGGCGCTGTAAACTGGTTTTGATCCCTTAAAGGCAACCTTTCTCTGAGGAAGTGCTTTGGATTTTGCAGGAGTCTAAAAACCTACTACAAGAAATTAGATTTTCAGATGGAAACTATTTTGTCTGATGCCCCTCCCCAGAGTGAAAAAAATCAGGGTACATTTTAAGTTGAAATGCAGGTAGCAGGGTCAAAGAAGGCATTGAAGAATTTTTCTTGCCAAAGAGATAATAAAAATGGAAATTAGGTAAATTTCACCTTCACACCAGTGCTCAACATACTGTGCCCCCCTCCCCATTTTCTCAGTTAACACTTGTCTGTAAGAACAGTTGGAATCATCATTACTGCTGGAGCCCATAGTGGTTAGATTGATTTGTCTGTGGAGAGAATGTGGGACAGTGGAGTTGGAGCAGTGTACCCTGTCATTTGATCGTTCATCACAGGAATCTTGCTGAGGTATTCCTTATCCAGTGTCTTCCTGTTCACTAGCACTCACTCGTAAGAACAAATGTCTTCCCCATTAGTACACTGAAACCCCCTGTGGCCAGATCCTTTTGCTGGTTGAATGAATGTGTGAAGCACTGGACATGTTCAAAATCAGTCTTACAGTACTGATTATTTGGTCTCCTTGCCATGCAGGAGCCAGAGACCATCCTGATTTCCAGAGTCTTTACATCACCCCTAGTTGACAGATGCCCATAGACATCTGGACATCATAGTATGAAAAGCATCCATTGCAAACTTCATTTCTTTTAGCTAGCTATGCAGTCCTATGGTCTACTAGTGTTATCAGAATGCTTACCACCCAGTCAGCTCATTTTATTCCTGAGTTATTCCTTCTGCTTTCAGAGAAGTACTCTATTGGGGATTTTTGGCTTGAGTAATGCTTAAAAGAGAATAAATACTTGCACCGTAGGAAACAAATCCCACATAGATTTTCATTCCTTTTGTCTGATTTCCTTGGAGCCTCAGCATGATGTTTCTAGTTGTCAAGAATTGTGCTAGGTTTTGATCTAAGGTGCTTAAGTGAACGGATGCAGTGCTCGGCCCACATGGAATTCTCAAACTTTGCTCCCCCAACTTCCTGTCCTTCCCTTGGCACTGTCTCATACTTCTCAACCTCTTAGTGCAAGAAATCTGGACAAAGGCCCCAAGATATGGACATATTTTAAATATTGCTCTTATAAACTTAAAAAGTTGCTACAGTAACAGGGCTTGTTTTAACATATATTTTCTGAAGGATATGAAATCTGAAACTTAAATATATATCCTTATTTAGTGACTTCAATGTTCAGATTGTCCCAGTGATTTGTCCGAACCGCAAATTTTATGAGGAACAGACTAAAAATATGACCCAAAAATCTGGCTAGTTGAGTTTTGCTTAAAGACAAGGATAAAGTTGAGGGGAAAAAGGACTCTAATGCCAGTGAAACTTCAGCACCAGCATTTGTCATCCGACAACTCAGGTGAGCTGCTTTTGCATCCCCCTGGTTCAACAACTACTAGGCCGAAACTCTCTGGTGCAAACCTGAGGGAAGCTGCCAAGGCAGCAGGCCTATTAGATATTGACCACTCCAGTGCTTTTGCTTGGGTCTGATATCTCTCTGCAGGCTTTAGCTTCCAACACTATGTTGATTACAGTGGGAAATAATTCCTCGGCTGTCAGGTTTGATCCAGCGTCTGGTTCACAGATTGAGGTTGCAGTCTGCTGACAGCTTCCCAAGTCCCTCCTTTCTAAATTAATTTACAAGCCTAAGACTGGTCAGTTTTCCTTGGCTACTACTACCCAGGTCGAAGCACAGGATCTTCTAAAGATAACACAGGATTTCCTGGCCTTCGTGAAATTTAGGAAGCTCGGCCAGGCACAGCTGCTTACCTCAAAAACTTCTCCCAGTAAGAGGAGGGGGGATGCTTTCCAAGAAGATTTTGTCTCCAAGTTCTAAAGATATGGAAGAATTATCCTTCTCTGAGCATCTTTCTTCTCACGCTTATCTAGATGCTGTCCTCTGGACCACGCACTTCCTTGTATAAGATGGGCCCTTTATTTGGGCGAGCAAGGAATTCTGTCAGGCCCAAACCCATTGTAAAGTGCTTCTTGGTTTGCTATCCTCTAGACCACTGGCTATCCCTCCAATTCATGCAGTGCTACTTGTTTTTGATGACATTTCTGTGCACCCAGTTGCTATGGCATCTGCACCTAGGAAGCTAAATAGATTCTGTAGTGTGCTTGGACACTCAAGCATCTCTACAATAGTCCACAAGCTTGAACCTTTAGTAGTAGCTACGGAATCTTTCAAAGGTGTGGCAAAGGGTGCAGCCGGACTCCCTTTACCAAATGATGGGGAACGTTGACTGCTGAATAGAGCATGGAAAGAAAGCATGCATCTCTGCTATGCTCTGAGCATCCTTAATTGGCAAGTTCATATGTTGAAGTATTTAGTCTGTAACCGAACAAATCCGTTTCAAAACATTGCGTTACTGACCAGAAACTGCTAGATAGTACTGCAAGCTTCCAGAGAGTCCCTAGAATGCACTTGTGATGCACTAGATACATCTTGTAGAGCAGCTACTATAGGCTCTGACATTGTTGGCTAAAGACTCAGCCGTTCTGACCAGGTAAAGGCTGAAATCCCGGATGCCTCATTGGATAAATTCTGTCTAATGTCCATTTCATTTTGCATCAAGAATGGGTCTACAGATCAGTCCTTGGTTCCAAGCCGGCCATTTCTCAGACATACGATCTGAGCCTCAAACTACTCCCTCTCCCATAATGCCTCCCTCCCTAACAAACCCTCAAATCTCGTTTGCCACCATTTGGTCCTGATGCAATTGCGAGCCTCTTCAGTATTTGTAATATATTTCTTGTTTTCTTAGATTTTATGAATGTTTCTTGGTAATTTAGTAAAGTAATCTTTCTTTTATATCTCCCCACCTACTTTTCTGTCTTAGTGGTTGCTAGTGTTAGGTTTTTCCTGTCCTTTTTTTTACAGTTTCTCTTTCCCTTTCTTTTCTCTTAAACTTAAAAAAAAAAAAAAAAAAAAAAAAATGCTATTTAGTTTAGTGTAGTGATTAGTGGTAGCGTGTGACTGGTTAGCTTTGTATGTGTGTGCGCATATTCTGTGAGTGCCTGGCAGTTGTCCGAGAAGCCCGCTGGGTTTAAGAGGTGTGCCTCTTGTAGGCATGATTCCCCAATCTGATGCACACAGGAGAGGTGCCCCCCCCCCCCTCCCGATTCCCTGGGGATGTCAGCTTCTATCTCTGAAAAAGAGAACTTTCAGATCAGTCTTCAGATCCTTCAGCTCCGTGCTTTTCTCCGATCCAACAGGCCTTTCAAGATCTGAGGGAGTCTGTGCCGGCCCTCCATGTCGGATCCAATTACCTCGGGTCTGAGCAGCCTTTAAGAGCCTTCAGAGGTCATTAATATCCGTACTTCATCTTCTCCAGCACGGACTCTGAAGCACTCCTGTTCAGACCACAAATCTGAGTATTACTCTGCACCAATGCAAGTCACCTTCTGCTCGTACTGCCTGGCCAAGTGCTTCACTGATGCGGTCTACACATTCCTTTTTGTCCTGTAGGTCCTCTCAGCTGTTGCATTTGAAGATGGATTGGATGATGAGGAGCTTCCTCAAAGTCCATATCCAGCTGGGGATTTTGCCTTCAACCCACGCTGGATCAATGAGATCTCTGACCCCAGTACCTCAACCTCCTACTCAGATTCTTCTGGTTTTGGAGTCGCAGGGCCTGATTTCTAGTGGATCAGCAATGGATCATGAGGTGTTCCTTTTCCCGGCTCCAACAGAGTCCCAGACCAGCTCTGATTTTGTCTCGGCAGTGCGGGTCCCGGATCAGAGGGATTGACGTCAGATCCTCAAGAGTTGGTGTCTGCTACAACTTTGTCCTTATTAGAACCATCCCATCTCTTGGGGGCCTCAGCCTTTGATAGCTCAGGGCCTGTGTCATCCAGCAGTGTTTGATCTGGGGTCTGGCCTCCAGGGCAGGGGGAAAGGCTCTTCCCGCATCCTTGGCATTCCAGGTGGCAGAGATCATTCACGACTCCTCTGGAGATGGTCCCGCCTCCACCAGGCCCCTCCCACTCCAGATCGAGGCTTTGCTCTTATCCATCCAATCCATGGTCAGCCCCTCCTAGAGAGCCTCCATCCAACTGTCTTCTGAGTCCTCCCCTGAGTACCCTGTGGAATGGGTTCCCAGGAAGCGGTGCGAGAGGAAATGCATTGACACCCGTTTGGAATCTTAAACAGAAGGCGCCAACTTTGACAAAGGGGAAGGGTCCACCCGATCTTTGGTGATATCTTAGAAATCGTGAAACAAAAGGGTGAATGTTCTTCCCAACCCGCTTCGGAAGAGTCTGTGTACTTGGAGACATTCGGGATGGGACTATCTATATCCTGATTGACCCCACCGGTGGGCTAACTTATTGACATCGCCCGCTGGGCTTGGAAAGAGCCAGACACCATGGAGCCAATCCCAAACTGTGTAGATAAGTACATTAGCCCCCCCCCCCAAGGAAAATCCCTTCTGGAGCAAAGGTGTCCCGGTTGATGCTTTTGTGGTGTCAGCAGCCACCAGTAAAGAGCTTGCTGAACAGAGCTCTACTGTCCACCCCAGGAACAGAATCTTGAGCCTTGGACAGACATGGGAAGTGAGTGTATGCCTCTGCCATTTTTTCGCTGAGGGCATTAAATTGTCTGGCACATTTCACTCGCTTCTAGAGACTCAACTTTTCTCCATCTCTGGAGCAGTCGCTGTCAGAAGAAGCCTTTAAAATGGTTTCCCCGCAGCTGAATACCATGACTTCTTTTGCTAGCCCTTTGAGGCTAATCTCCCAGGCTGCGGAGGGAACCAGTTGAGTGACTCCTTCAGGCATAGCCTTTAGACATGCCTGGATGAGGTTGTGGATTAGCGGACCCCTTCAAAGTGTTGTTCATTAACTCCCCCTTGGTTCCTCCTTGTTCAGTCCATCGGTTAAAGACTCTGACCCTCCAGAAAACGGGAGGGCAAGACTGTCTGCTGTGGGAATTAAATTTTTTTTCCCTCCAATGGACCTTTTCCTGGAACCAACAGAGTGGGAAGATGATCAGCAAATCTCAAGGGTCCTTCTCTGATTCACAGAAAAAATCCTCTACTAGGGACAGAGGGAGAGGATTTAATGATGGGCTGTGCCCCAGGAGGGGGCAGAGGGGGCCCTCAGACCCAGGGTTTCAGGGAATCCTTCTCTGACGAGCCCTTTCAGCACTCCTGAAGCACTGCCCGACTGTCCTACTCTGGAGGCAGACAATCCTTACACCCAGCAGCCTGGGCAGACAGAAATGGCACTTGGGTGTTGAACATCATATCCAGAGGCTACTATATTCCCTTTTCCCTTCCTCCTCCTCCCACAGGGGAGCGTCTCCCCGACATGCCACCCAGTCAGAGGGAGAATGCCCTTGTAGAAGTGCAAAAACATCTAGACAAGTCATCCAGCGGGTCCCAACTGAACAAGGATGCGAGCGAACCTTACTCGCTCCTCATTTTGGTGCCAAAGACAGAGCCCGTATTGGATCTCAGTAGTTTAAATTTGTTTGTCAAGAAGACAAAGTTTTGGATGGTTATGGTACAGTCTATTCTGCCACTAATGCGCAAGGATGACTATGTGCTCAGTGGATCACCAGGATGCGTACCATCTTATCAAAGTAGACGGGCACTTCAGGAGATTTCTGTGCTTTCGGCTGGGGGCCGATCATTACCAATTCAGAACACTGCCCTTTGGTCTTGCCACAGCCCCCTGTTGGCAGTAGTCTCAGTGCACCTCCATCTGCAAAGTTTCCAGATGTCTCCCTATCTGAACTTGCCACAGCCCCCTGGGTGGTCACTAAATGCATGGCAGTAGTCTCAGTGCACCTACATCTGCAAAGTTTCCAGGTGTCCCTATCTGAACGGTTGGCTCCTGATGGCACCCACAAGGCATTCACTGATTGGGCAGTTCAGGTGGTGTTGCACCTCTTTCTTCACACGAGAGTCAGAGTCCACATGGCCAAATCCAAGTTGGTCCCAGTTCAGGAAATAGAATTCATCGTGACACAGTTGAAAATAACACAAGTTGCAGCTCTTCCCTTGCAGCAGTTGTCCATCAGACAAATAAGTACAATGCCTTCTGGACACTCCATCTCCTTCAACTTGCTCGATTCTCATAGCTTTGGGCTCCATGTCGGCTGCCATCCTACTGGTGCCGCTAGCCAGGTTCTTCAGGAGTTCTTCAGTGAACCCTGGCTGTGTTAATTGTTTCATCTGGTGTCCTGTTATCAACTCCAGTCAGACTTGCATAATTTTGCAGACGTCCCCTGATATGGTGGATGCTAATGGACAATATTAATTTAGGCAGGCCCTTTGTCCCCCCCCCCGGCCACAGTAACCTTGGACTTCTCCTTTTTGGGGGTGGGGCGTTTTCATAGAAGGATGGTCCAAGACGCATGGTCCCCCTTAGAGACCAAATTGCACAAAAATGTCCTGGAGATGAGAGGTCCTTCTCACTTTGCAAGCTTTTCAGGACTGCCTCCCTTTGGGGACGATTGCAGTATTGACTGACTAGGTCAGTGTTATGGTACATCAGCAAGCAGGGGGGGACCCAATTTTACCCGCTATGTCAAAAGGCCATGAGAGTTTGGGAATCGGCATTTGCTTCCAGCTGCTTTTTTATTGCAACGCATATCCCAGGGGAGTCCAACATCCTGGTGGATCACAAGTGGTCTCTGAACCAGTCGGTAGCAAACAAGATTTTCAGCCACTGGGGCCAACCTTGCTGTGATCTTCTCTCCCTCCTAAACAAATGCAGCAGGTACTAATGCTGATTCCCCGAAAGGGGGAGTCACCCAGGGACGTGCTCTGGTCCGTGATTGGCCCCTAGGTCTCCTGTATGCTTTTCTTCCAATCCCTCTGATACCCAAAGCCCTACAGAAAGCCAGCAGGTTGCACACCAATCTTATCCTCATTGACCCCCCCCCCCCCCTGTTGACCTTGTTGAGTATGGTTCCCCTTTCTGCGGTCTCTCAGCAAATATTCTCCATGGCTATTGGATCCAAGATAGGATGTCATTTCACACCTGATGGAACATCATTTTCCCAACCTGTGGTCCCTCAAACCTAACCGCTTGGTTTCTTCACTTCCAGTAATTTTGGTAAAGTGCAGGCTCCACCCTCCTGTCTGTGACATTATTCTCACTTCTCAAAAACCATCCACACAGAAGGTATATTGTAGCAAGTGGAAAAGACTTTCCATCTTGGTGTCAGAGGAATATATATTCCTTTTCTGCCTCACACTGATATCCTCATGTTTTTGAGTTCTCTCTCTCTTGTGTGAGTTTCTTCACAATTAATGTGCAACTTGTGGCCCATCACTAACCAACTTTCCTGTCTGGACCAGGAGTTGGTTCCTCCTTTACCCTTCTTTTTCTAAACTGTGTTGGAATTTCTTAAAATACGTTTTTCACCTGAGACCTCAGGTCAAGGATCCTTCACCTTGAGATCTTTAGTTTTACAGGGTCTCTCCCAAAAACCCTTCAAACCTGCTAGCTCTTGCGAGCTGAAGTATTTGTCTTGAAAGACTGCCTTCCTTGTGGTGCTCACGTCAGCCAAGAGAGTTTCTGAATTGCAGGTTCTCTTCCAAACCGCCATGCATAACCTTTAAGAATAGAGTTTCTCTGAGAATAAATCATTCCTTCATTCCTAAGGTTGCTTTGGAGGTTAACATGAATTGGACCATTCATTTACCTGTGTTCTTTACTAATTCTAACAAAGGCAAATATCTCTTACATTCTTTGAATGTTCACAGACAAAGTTTCTACCTACGTAGGACTAAGCCTCCTAAAAAGCCAGATAAAACTGTTCATTGATGTTCTTCATCTCACATTGCTGCAGTCCTTACACTTGGGTAGTCCGCTGTCCTCGGTCGGCCCGAATATCAAAGTATAAGGCTGACGTCGGTCAGGGCGCATTTAACTGACGTCAGGACGTCAGGGTACAAATGCGCATGACCGACGTCATATCCGCAGTCTTTTTTGCCGCATGGTCCGATGCAGAAGCAGCATTGCAAGTGCCGGTTGGCGTTCTGAGATTTTTCGATTTAGAAGTTTCAGACCGAGTTCAAAGTTGGCTAAGTACCCGTTGGGGAATATTTTAGTTTTTTCTTGCCTCAGTCATTTACCGGATGTCAGAAAAAGTCAATAATTGCATTTCTTGTGGGAAACAGATACCGCATAGAGATTATCATACTTTGTGTATTCCTTGCTTAGGGCCTGAGCACGACGTTGTTGGCTGTCGCTCTTGTGCTAGATTTAATAAACGCACTATAAAGAGAAGGTTGGATTGTGCAAGGTTAGTCTTTGGGAAGCGGTGCAACTATAAAATGCCGTCGGATGCTCCGACGCCCGCTTCGAAGAAGCGCAAGGACAAGGCAGTTAAGCCTAGGCTAGAAGAACCGTCTGTACCGGACGCCGGTTCTTTAGAGGTGTCAGTGGAGCCGGTGGCTCCGCCGGAGGTTTCTTTGTGTTCCCAGGGTGAGACCTTATTGTTGCAAGATGTGGCCTCTCAGGAGACAAGTCAGGCTGAGGGGGCTTCTCAGGTTACTATACTCCCCTCCCTTCCTAAGGTGGCTAGGCCCTCTCCTTCTGTTTCAAAGGCTTCTCCCAGGGGCAGGCCAGGTTTAGCTTCAGTTGGTGTTACCCCTAGCTCTTCAGGTACTGTGCCCAAGAAGCATATGCTTAAAATGGCAGAAGATTTGATTACTTTGATTAGGGGTTCTATGCCCCCTCCTGATAAGAGACCTAGGGTGGAGCCTGAGCTGGGGGGTTTTGAGCAGGCTTCAGATGTTTCAGAGTCTTCGGCTGAAGACTTGCAGGAGCACTCTCCTTATTCTGATTCTGATGTGGATGATTCCACTCCTTCTGCTACTCCTCCTGAGGATTTTTCTTTTTCAGAAACTCTTCATTCCATGAGGGAGCATTTTAAGTGGGAAGGTCAGGACTTCTCTGATTCCAGGAAGAGGCTTAGGGAATTTCTGTTTTTACCCTTCATAGGCCTTTGGCTATACCTCCTGTTTTGGATGTAGTGGAAGATGTTTTTACAGAGGCTTCTCTTAATCCTGATTCTTTGCCTCCTGCTCCTGTTAAGCCGGATAGGTATTACAGGGTGCCTGAAGCTCATAAGTATCTTTTTAAGAGTCCTAGGGCAGACCCAGAAACCGTTAGCCAGGGGCCTAAAGGTGTTAAGGCTTCTGTTGTTAAAAATCCGGTTCCTGCAGACAAGGAGGCTAGGGCCTTGGACAGATGGGGAAAGAAAGTCTATACTTCTTCTACTCTTGCTATGAGGGCTCTGAATTGCCAGTTTCACATGTTGAAATACCAAAACTATCTCCTTTCACAATTGAAGTCTAAGGTTGATGCTCTGGCAGTAGGTATTGATTGTAAAGAGTTGCAAGATTTAGTGCATGTTTCTGAACAGGTGGGTAAGCATTCTTTGCAATGTGGTTTTGATGCTGTACAGGCCTCGTCTAGGGTGGCTGCCACTGGGTCAGTTCTTCGCAGGCACGCCTGGCTGAGGGATCAGAATTTGTCTGAACATGTTAAAACAAGGATTTTAGATGCTCCTTTACAATCTGACGTGTTGTTTGGTCCTCCTGTTGAGACAGTTTTAAAGAAAATGGAAGACAAGGCTAAGTCTATGCAGACTGTTAAAGATTTTTTGCAGGTCCAGCCTCCAAAGTTTAGTAGAAATTGGCCTACTAAAGGGTGGACGTATCCTTCTTATGATTCCCAGTCTAGGGGTAGATCTAGACGTGGTAAGGGCAGAGCTCAGGGCTCTTTCAGGCCTAGAACAGGGAGTTCTCCTGCACAGGCTTCGGGTGAGGGCAGGGGTCAGTCCTTTCGTAAACAGACCCAATGACCTACCTTTTCAGCTGCCAGAGCCTGCTCGTCTGGCAGCACCTTTGGGAGGAAGGTTGGCACTTTTCAAAGAAAATTGGAGTTTACTTACCCAGGACAGATGGGTATTGGATATCATACACCACGGCTACAGGTTTTATTTCCATACCTTGCCTCCTTTCAAAGGCATGCCAGCCGTTCCTCCTCAACAAAGAATAGAGGCTCACAAACAGGTTTCTCTGTTGCTCCAACTAGGGGCCATACAGCCGGTCCCTCTGCCAGAAGTGGGCCTAGGATTTTATTCTCGCCTGTTCCTAGTACCAAAGAAGGGGAACACGTGGAGACCAATTTTGGATTTATCTATCCTCAACACTTATCTGGACATTCCCAAGTTAAAAATTTTGACGTTGCAGCAGCTTTTACCTCTGCTGGGCAAAGATCATTGGATGGTGACTTTGGTTCTCAAGGAGGCTTACCTTCATGTTCCTATCAGACTCAGTTGCAGACAGTATCTGCGTTTTCGAGCTGGGACTTTTCACTATCAGTTCTCTGCATTGCCCTTTGGCTTATCTACTGCGCCCAGAGTGTTCACGAAAGTTCTGGCTCCAGTGATAGCTTTCTTCAGACTAAAAGGAATACAGATCTATCCTTATTTGGACGACTGCCTAATTCTGGCTCAAGGAAGGGAAGAGCTTCTTCAACATTTGGAATATGTGATAGCAGTGCTAAGATGCCTAGGGTATTCTGTGAACGAAATAAAGTCCAGTCTAGTACCCTCTCAAGACATGTGCTTTCTGGGTGTGAGACTGAATACAGCATCCCAGATGGCCTTTTTAACCCCGGACAAACAAAAGAGTCTCTCCCTTTACTTCCATCAACTATCTCATCAGTCCGGGCTGACTGCAAGGACAGTCCTTCAAGCCTTAGGGTTCATGGCATCTTGTATTCTGGTGCTTCCCAATGCCAAACTGCATATGAGGAAGCTACAATGGTATCTCAAAAATGTATGGACACAGCACTGCCAGGATCTGGACACTGTCATTCAAATAATACCTTGCATTCAGAAGGAATTTTTGTGGTGGGCTCAGGAATGTCACCTAAACAAGGGACTCTCTGTGACCCGGCCAGAGGCGAGTCAGATTTTAGCGACAGATGCCTCAGACAAAGCTTGGGGAGCTCATCTAAATGGAAAGTGGATACAAAACAAGTGGCCTGTCAGACTACAACATCTACATATCAACATGAAGGAGATGTTAGCAGTCCAGTTTGCATTAATAGCTTTCAAGGAATTCCTTCTTCCAGGACAGGTGTTGATTCTAACAGACAACACAACTGTCATGTGGTACATCAACAAGCAAGAGGGAACGCATTCTTATCCTCTATGCAGGCAAGCAATGATTTTGTGGGAGACTGCTCTCAGTTTACAGCTCAATCTTCAGGCAAGGTTTCTGCCGGGAGCACAGAACTCCTTAGCAGATGTGTTGAGCAGACGAATTATGGATCCCCACGAGTGGAAATTGGATCCTCATGTATTTCAGACATTGACAGTGTCATGGGGAACTCCAGACATAGATCTGTTCGCTTCTCCACTAAACCATCAGCTGCCAAAGTTTTGCACAAAAAGGTTTCATCCCACAGCTTGGAGAGTGGATGCTCTTTCTTTCAATTGGAGCAATCTTCATGTGTATGCCTTTCCACCTCTGCCTCTCCTCCCAAAGGTACTTCTGAAGGTCAGACAGGACAAGCCAAGGATGATTTTAATAGCTCCAGATTGGCCTCGACAGCACTGGTACCCATTACTAAGAAGTCTAGTACGGAAGCCTCCATGGCCTTTGCCTTCGATTCCACACCTGTTGTCACAGGAGGACAGCCATTTGCTCAATGTCAAGCTTCACTCTCTGCACCTAACAGCCTGGCATATTCTGTTTTGAATCATAGTGGGCCTCCACTTCCTCAGCAAGTTTTGAATGTTATATTGGAAGCTAGAAGGCCTAGTACAAGGAAAGTGTACGCGGATAAATGGAAGAGATTTTTATTTTGGAGTGCAGCAAAAGATTTTGATGTTTCTGGGCCTAATTTGAGTGTGGCTCTTCAATATCTTACTGAGTTACTGGACAAAGGTTTGTCTTTCTCTTCTATTAAGGTTCATGCTGCAGCAATTTCGGCTCACTATGATTGTGACCCACCATTGTTTTCTCATCCTTTGTTCAAGCAATTTCTTAGAGGGGCAAAGAATATAAGACCCCCACGAAAAGCTCCTGCTCCTGCTTGGGATCTCAATTTTGTGTTGGAGAAACTCACTCTACAACCTTTTGAGCCTGCAGCTACTGCTGAGTTGAAATATTTATCATGGAAGACTGCTTTTTTATTGGCCATTACCTCTGCAAGAAGGGTGTCTGAATTACAGGCCCTTATGGCGGTTGAGCCTTTCTTGATTTTCCATAAGGATAGGGTATCATTACGTACTAATCCTTCCTTTATGCCTAAGGTGGTTTCTAGTGTGGCTTTAAACCAAACTATTCATTTGCCTACTTTTTATGCAAATCCCCATAATAAAGGGGAAAAGATTTTGCACACTTTAGATGTTCACAGGCAGTTGCGTTATTATTTGGACAGAACTAAAGGGTTCAGGCAGTCTCAGCAGTTGTTTGTTGCTTTTGCTTTGAGTTCTCAGGGCAAGCCTGTGTCAAAACAAACTATTTCTAAGTGGATTGGGTTTTGCATTGCTTTCTGTTATTCCCATCATGGCAAGGAAATTCCAGCTGGGATTAGGCCTCATTCCACTAGGGCTACTGCCACTTCAACAGCTTTTTTGAGGGGAGTGGCAACCAAGGATATTTTGGAGGCAGCTACTTGGAGTTCTGTGCATACTTTCTCTAGGCATTATCACCTGCCACTTTACTCTAAGTCCAGGGCTGGTTTTGCCACTGCTGTTTTGCAGGGCATTTTGGCGGCTACTGCTTCCTTGTAGTTAGCCATCCTCCCTTACCTCTGCTTTGGGATTCTACCCAAGTGTAAGGACTGCAGCAATGTGAGATGAAGAACATAGTACAGTTTTGTACCTACCATAAATGTAGATGTTCGAAGATCCACATTGCTGCAGTCCAATTTACCCTCCCTCCTTCCCCTCTGTAGTTAGAGGTGGTTGTGTGGGTTGGGTTGTACATATTGTGTATATTATATATATTGTACATATAGTTAGTGCAAGGGTGGTTGGTTGGTTGTTTGCTGTCTTTTGGTTTTGACCTTTATTTTTAGGGTCTTCTGACATCTGGGGCAAGAAAAGACTGAGGATATGACGTCGGTCATGCGCATTTGTACCCTGACGTCCTGACGTCAGTTAAATGCGCCCTGACCGACGTCAGCCTTATACTTTGATATTCGGGCCGACCGAGGACAGCGGACTACCCAAGTGTAAGGACTGCAGCAATGTGGATCTTCGAACATCTACATTTATGGTAGGTTCAAAACTGTACTTTTTTCGCCTACCAGATTTGGGACAAAGTCTCTAAGGTTAACTTGGCAAGGTGGATTACGAAATGTATCTCTACGATTTACTCCCAGCAAGGTAACCAACTTCCCCATACGGTTAGAGCCCACTCAATTAGATTTATGTCAACCTCTTCAAACTTCTCTTGTAAAACTCAGTTGAAATCTGTGCTGCAGCTGCTTGGTCCACAGCTCACATCTTTATATCTCATTGCAAGCTAGACATTGTTTCCAGGAACTGGGTATCCTTTGGTTCTGTGGTGCTCAGGCATATCCTTCCTTGAGGTCCTCCCAGGGTTTGTGTTAACAGGGGACTCTGACCCATTCGTGATGCATAATGAAATGGACATCAGATTAGAAGTTATGTACTTACCATAACTTGGAATCTGTGTTGTCCAGTATCATTATGCATCACTTCCCGCCCTCCTTCCCCATTCCTTGTGCAGCTGATAGTAACCTCGAGGAGTAAGGAACACACTTGCTCCAAGTTTTGGACTCCAGTAGGACTTTTGATTTTGTTTCTTATGTTGAGAATGTCCACCTTATGATTAGGGCAGCAAACTCTGAGGGTTTAAGGGAGTGAGGAGTTTGAGGCTCTGATCATGTCTGAGAAATGGCCGGCTTGGATCAGAGGAAAGATCGAAGACCCATTTGTGAAGTATAATGAAATTGGAGAATGTGGATACCAAGTTATGGTAAGTATTATAACTTCTGTTCTTGGCCCTCCTGTAGAAGGTTTTGAGAAATTGGACAAAGGAAAAACAGACTGTGAAGACGTATCTGTCACTCACTCCTAGTTACAATAGAAGTCATCCTTCTAAATCTTGAACTGTCCCCCTAGACAAGACAAGGGGACACCTCCCTGAGCAGGCACACAGACAGTCTTGGCAGTGGCAGCCTGGACAGCATGCTAGATTTGAGAGCTGAAAGGACCTTGTACCCCCCCCCTCCCCCTGGGAACAGCTATGACTCTCCACAGCCCCGCTCTCACCCCCCATCCTATACACCCTCCTCTCCCCCTAGCTGGAAAATCAATTTTCATGCAGCAATGGAAACTCATCACCAGACCAATTGGTTATTCATGTAATAGAGTATTCCATTAATTTCACAGGAAAGACCACCCTTTATTGGGATGAGGAAACCTCCAAAAGTGCTAGAAGGTATTTTCTCTCCCATCTTGCTAAATTTGTTACAATGGTCCATTTAGCCGGTTCTTCCCAAGGAAAAGGGCATAGGTTTTAACTCTAATCTGTTTTGTCCTGAGAAAAGAAGGCACCTAGAAACCAGTCTCATACCTATCGAAATTAAACAAGTTTCTATACGTTCCAAAATGATTGCCCTTCAGAAGCTACTACATATGAATTTAATTTTCAAAGGGCTTACCTGATCACTGTAGATGTAAAGGATGACTCCCTGCACTTTCCTTTTTTAAACGAGTACAGGAAATACTTTTAGTTTGCGGCAGCAGAGTTACATTACCAGTTTTGTGCTTTACCATTTGGGTTATCCACTGCTCCCATAGTTTTTACCAAATGTCCAGCTTTGGTAATAGCCCACTAAAGAACTTTAGGGGTGCATATTTACTCACCTGGATTACTGTCTCATCTAGGCACAATCCATTCCAGAACTCAAAGCAATCTTGCAAATCACTATGGACTGCTTCCAGAAGGCAAGCCTTCACCCTCAGTCTCCACAAGTCATAAATTCCACTCCAGACAAGAATTCTTTCTGGGTGCATGAAAGATTTAGAGCAACTAAAAGCCTTCCTCCCCCAGAGCAAGGTTTCTTACCTCACAAATTTAGTCAGCCTACTTCCAAAGCAGATTTATCTGTGCAAGAAAATACCTAATGGTCCTCTGCAGAACTGCACATGAGAAAACTCTAGTTCCTTTAAAAAAAAAAAAAAAAAGAAAAACCTGAAACAGCATTCTCAACCCCTGAATACTCTAGTGCCCCTCCTCCCCTTCTTGAAAAGGGAACTGCTTTGGTGGAATACGCCATCTTGCAGAACCAAGGGGCAGGTTTCTCCGTGACAGAAGCGGACAAGATCATCACCACAGACCGATTAGATATTGCATGGGGAAGCACGCACACGCAAGTCCCCTGCAGGTGCAGCATATGTGGACCCCATAAGAAAGCTTCAATTAAACAGAAGTAAATGCTGTTTAGCCATCAAAGCTTTTAAGTACAACCTGAACCCAGGAACATTACAAATTTGGACAGAACACCTTGGTCATGTGGCACAGAAGCAAGGGGGAGCTCATTCTTACACCTATGCAATCTTAAGAAAATTTGGCTTTTGGCACAGGTTTTACGATTGGCGGTCCTAGCATCCTACATTCCGGGCTAGAGCAGTACCCTAGCATACTCTTTCTTTTAGCAGGGATTTTCTGGACCCACTGAGTGGATACAAAAGAAATCTTCCTGGACATCCCTTATCAATGGGGTCTCTCCAGTGTAGAGCTGTTTTCATTTCAACAGAGCAGTCTACTTTTCCAGAACTGTACAGATAAGGACTTAGGAGTGCGGACACCTTCATATGGACAGACCTCTCTGTATGCCTTTCCACCACTGCCTCAGATTCCATGGGTACTGATGAAAATGAGGTCAGACAAACTGAGCATACTCAATAGCTCCCTTCTGGCAGAGCAGCATTGGTTCTCCCTCTTGATTCTCAGTAAGTGAAAATATTACATTTTTTCTACAGGTGATAGATCTGCTAACCCAGCAAAAGAGGGTCTGTCATTCATCCTTAACTTACCACCCTCAAACTAATAGTATGGAGGGCTGGCCTTTGATTCCAAATGATGCAAAATACTCTACAGAAGTATGATCTTTACTGAAAGGTGAAAAGAAACAACTACCCGAAAATCATACTTCTCCAAATGGAAGAAAGATTTTTGTTTTGGTGCAAAAACTGACATCAGTCCCACTTGGGTAAATCTAGTTTTGGAATACCTTTCGGTATTGTTTAAGCAGCGACTTTCTTATTCCAGTTTCAAGATGCATACTGCTGCCTTCTCCGCCTGTCTGACCTGCTCCCACCCTACCTAGTCTCACCCTCAGTTCAGGCAGTTCCTAAAAGGGGTTATACATTTCAGGCCTCCCAGGAGAAACCTTGTCCCAACCTGGGATTCTTTGTATTGGAAACTACCTTATTACCATTAGAACCAACAGCCCCTGCTTCTTTAAAGATGCTCAATTGGAAGACCACCCTGCAGATAACTATGACTTCAGTCAGGCAGGCTTCTGTTAAGCTCTGATGTACAAAAAAGTGTTTACCATACCGTTCCATGTGTGTTGTCTGTCTCCACTTAACCTTGACTGTGGGTTCAGTTCCGTATCTTGAAACACTCTACCATTATTCCATCTCTCGTCTTCCAAAAACTTTTGAGCTTGGTGCTACCCATAATGCTACTTTCAAGATTACGTCAAATTGAGTTTGCATAAAATAGTGACAGGAAATGGATCAGAGACCATATCTGTAATCATAATGGAATAATCCAGTCTATTGGGATAAATATGTTCCACCAAGAAGCCCGAAAGGCAGGGGAAAGGTGTGGGGGGATATCAAGAAGTGGTGAAGATAGACAACACAGATGGAACATTATGGTAAGACCTAACCTTATCTTTTCACTTAATCCTGGACTGTGAGAGAGTCCCCTAGCTACTGAAGTCTTCTGAGGTCTCATTGAATATTCCTGAGTACCATCGAACCAGAGGATGTTCGACCCCTAGAGACCAGATCCAGCTTGAGTAATCAAAGTGTATGTGAGGATACCCAAGTTGCTGCTGCACATATGTCATCTATAGAGACTGTAGTATGGAAAACTGCGGAAGCAGCTACTTGCCCTCGTACAATGTACTTTTACAGATCTCAGTAGCTATACCTTCCTTTTGTTATGAATGAAGGTTATGAAGTCCTTAAGCCATCTCCCAGAGTAACCATAGAAACTGGTTTGCCCATAGAAGCGGAAGAGAATAAAAAACTGATCAGATTTTCTGAATTCCTTTGTTCTGTGAAGGTAAAAACGTCATTGTGAACATCTAGCAAATGCAGACAATGTTTGCCTTTTGAAAATGTGAAAAAATGCCGGAAGTCATATAGTTTGTGTCAGACACTATTGTAAAAAGGAAGGATTTTTTTTGTAAAGACACCCTGTCTTTATGAAAGATTAGGTAAGGAGGCTTGCTCAATAGGGCCTGTAACTGATATTTTTCTTGCACATGTAGTAGCAACCATAATTGAGGTTTTCCAGGATAAATATTTCAAACTGCAATTTGTGGATGGTTCAAATGGGAGATTAATTGGAGACTGCAGCACCAGATTCAAATCCAAAGGAGTAGAGGGGTCCTTGTATGGAGATCTCCGCAATCAGGTTCCTTTCAGAAAGGCTTTATAAAGTTTGTGCAGCATTAGAGCTGTATCATTTAGATTATGAAAATTTGAAATTGCAGCTAGATGAACCCCCGTAATTGAGGACGCCCCCACATCGAAAAGTAATGCTAAAACTTCCAAGACCTAATGCATTGGTGCAGAGTATGGGTTGAGATTGCTGTCTGTAGCCCATTTTGAAAATGTTTACACTTGCTGCTGTATAATCGTTTAGTTGAAGGTTTGTGTGAGGAGAGAGAAATTAGTTGAACTGGGATAAGAAAGGCTTGTATGCCTGGCAATCATAGTAACTGGAGAAGCCATGCAAAGAGCTTCAGATTTTGAAGATTTGAATGGACAAGTCCCTCTAGATTGGACAATATAGGTCTGGAGCTGGGTCCATTGTCCAAGGTTTTTGAATTGGGTGAGGCCATAGAAAGGGAAAACAAATCTGAGGCCAGAATGGAGCAATGAGAATTATCCTGTTCTTCAATCTGTTGACTTTCTTCAGAAAGTGGGACATGAGAGGAATCCCTGGGGAAAGGCATACACAGTACACCAGGAGGCCAGTCATGAAGGAGAGCATCTCTCGATCACTTCCCCAGAGGGGGCTTCAGGGTAAAGTAGCTGCTGCACATGTTTGGGGGGATGCAAAGAGATCACCAGCATGACTAGTTGCGTCAGAATATTCTTTCCACCATGAAAGGGTTGAGAGACCACTCGGGAGAAATTGGGATGCTCCTGCTCAATTTGCCTGATCACATTGGAGCTCCCCGAAGTATGCATTGCAGTTAGAAAACGGACAGATGAAATTGCCATACTCTGATTCTTAACAAAGGGGTAAGATCTGGTTCCTCCTTTTTTGTTAATGTACCAAACCACTGATATGTCTGTTTGGATCACAGTCATTCCAGAGGGGAGCATTCCTTGGAATGCTTGCAATGCTAGAAGCACTGTCGTCCTCTAGAACATTAATGTGCCTTGGACTGACTATCCCAGATAATGGCCCCCACCCTCTCCGGGATGTGTCCATGGTCACTATAGCTTGGGATTGAGGAGGGATAAAGGGACGGCCTGATATAAAATGTTGGAATGGGACCACCAACTTGGGTCCTTTTTGTATAAATTGGTTATCCAAAGTGGATGGGACATTGGTTGTTCAATAATGACCTGTGACACACAGCCATTGTAGAATTCACGTGAAACCTCACCAGGGGAACCCAAGTGATGGTGGCCGCCGTAGACCCTTGAGTCTGTGTACAAGTCTCGCAGTCACTGTTCTGTTGTAAATCTGGCTGACTTGTGATTTTATTCTGAAGTCTCTCTCTGGGTAGAAAAAGATACAGGTGCTTGTGCCCAGCACCGCTCCAATGAACTCTGAATGTTATGTTGGCTCTAGATGGAATTTTTCATAGTTGACAGTGATCCCCAGCAAGGAGCAAGTTTGAAGGACGTAATTCCTTGATCATAGCAGTAGATACCTGGCGGTTGTGGTAATGAGCCAGTCTAGGTATAGAAGCTCCCAGAACACTTGCAATCTGAAGTGAGCTTTGACCACTGCCATGCATTTAGCGAACACCCTGGTGGCTCTGGTGAGACCAAAGGACATGGCTCTGAACTGATAGACTGGGCTCCAGCCGGAAATGCAGAAATCTTCTGAAGCATTTGGTTATTTTTGTGATGATACATATCTTGAATATCTATTGAGCACATCCAATCATCGTGCCTTAAGAACGGGAGAATAAACTTGTGTCTATCCTGGAATTTGATTTGTTGAACTGACTTGTCAAAGATACTGTGATCCAAAATTGGTCTCTAGTTCCTCGTTTTCTTTGTCACGAAAAATAATCTTGAATAAAGCCTGGATCCTATTTGGTGTAGTGGGACTACTTGGATGGTTCTTTTATTGAGCAGTTTTTGAATTTCTATAACTGCCGCATCCCTGTGACTGGATGGAATGCCTGGGATTCTGTTTGGTTATTTGGGTTGTTTCGAGAAGGGAATATCGGAACCTCTGGTTATAGTCCTCTGCACCCACTTGTCCGTTGTCGTGGTTTTTGAGGTAGGTAGGTGCAGGGAAAGTCATCCCGACTGCCTGCAGGGAACGTTAGTTGGGCCTCTATTCAGGAGCGCTGATAGGAATTACAAGGGAACAGAATCCCTGGAACACTGATTTTGGGTCTTCCATTACAATTTCCCCATACCCTGGGGGGAGTAGTTACCATGCGAGTCCTGGAAAGGTCCTTTGGACTTGAACCACAGGTTGCTACTCTGGTTTCTCATGTAGGGCCGTTGAGTGGAGAAGTGTACTCCCACGGCAGAAAGTCTCTTGCCATCCTTCTCACGTCTGGCAAGGGTGTCTCTAACTTTGGGGGCCAAGAAGGGATGTTCCCAAAGGGAGCATTTCTGAAAGACTTACTTGGTTCCACAAACTCATAAGCGGATCCAGACATGTCTCCTCATGGCAACACCAGAACCCACTGCCCCTAGTCCCCCCTTCAGCTGCGTGCACAATCAGCCTCATGGATGAATTACATATTGAATCAAGGGTTGCCAGCTGGGAAGTTATTTTAGCCCCTTCGCTATGGTTCCTGTTGGTGTCTGATAACTCCTTTTATCATCTGTTTAGAGTCTAGTGATATGGCGCTATGAAGTTTGATGGATCTTCCAAGCCTGCTGCGCAAACAACTTAATTAGTCAGTGGGCAAAGTGATCCAAGCAGCAGATGGTCTGGCATGGAAAGCCTCGACGTAACTCCTCTGAGGAAGGTTGTTCAAGTCTAGCACTCCTCTGTTTAAGGATCTCTAGAATGTCACTGACTGAGACATCCTGGGATGACCTTGGGGAGCCTTACCCTTCAAAGTCAGTTTCTTCGTTGGAAGATTCTTTAGGGGAGTCAAGTGCTTCCTCTTGCACTTTTCTCCTCCGTGCCATCTCCTCGTTGAGACTGGCAGGGAGTTGTCTGAAGAGAACATGGCTGGCTGTGGGAGAGGCGAAGTACTGGGATGCTGTTCTGACGAGAGGACTGCACTGTGATCCATAGTGGACAAGGCCCTCTCTATGGCCCAACAAGCAGGCACCCATAGAGGAATGGGAGCCCGGAATCGAAAGACTCCTTCTAAACCATGTTACCATCCTGCATCAAGGTAACTGCCCTTGAGCCCGAACATGGGTGTGCTGAAGCCCAGAGAAGCATGGACTGCTCTGATAAGATCCATGTCAAGCTACTCTCCCTGGAAACAGAAAAAGCTCCAACACCGAGAGGTCTCCGGTTCTGACAAAACTAAGAGCTCAGGGTAGTTATCAGCACCAGAGACTAGGCTCTCATCGGTGCCGATACAGTCAACACTGGGACTGTCTGAACTGGGAACTCCAAAGGCTCAGGTGAAGTCAGAGGAGGAATGAGAATCTGGTTAGAGACATGTAAAGTTAGTCAGATGGGTTAGGAACCAAAGTGGCTAAACCCTTTACCACCAGGAGCTGGTCCACTAGCCTCTGAGCATCGGACTACATGAGGCTGTAGGTGGAACGGATTGAATAGACCAATGGGGATGAGGTCTGTCCAAGAATGGGTGTGGCGGTTGGTCTACAAAGGAGACAATTTTCAGGGAATGCCTTCTGTGAGGCAAGTCCTTGAAAGAAAACTCCTTTGGTTCAGAGATCGGGGGAACGGAGGAGGGTGAAAGAGTCTGAATCGAGGAAATAGTGGTTGCCGGAGTTGTCAGTGCAGTGATTGACACCGATGATGGCATCTGCTTTCCATCCATTTCCACAGAAACTGTGGGAACCAAGGAATGCTGTCTTTTTAACTGGTGGTTCCAAGAGTGTTGGAACCGAGCAGCCTTTTTTTTTTTTGAGAACCCTCATGCTTGGAGGAAGAAGGGGGAGCTAACATCAGTCTTAGAAGTTACCGATATGGCCTCGTCAAAGCTAGACTATCAGACCTTTCAAGATTAACTTGTTTTCCTCTCAGCGAGGGCCCATTGACTAAAGCCATGTTAGATGGCACAGTTGTCGTGAAGGTGCACTGGGCTCAAGCAGTAAACAAACTTCATGTCCATCAGTTTGGCAGTTTATGGTCACACTTCTGGCATCTCCTGAAGCCGGAAATGCCTTTAGTCTTTTCAGCCATATCAAAATCTCTCACACAAACACTTGTTTGTTATTTTTGAAAGGGAAAAACGTACCAATAATGTTAAGACAGATTTACCGTTGTAGTAAAAGGATAGGAGGGTAGAGGTACCAACAGTGGTACAGGAAGATTACTGTAAAGCTAAGAAAAGGGAAGGGAGAATACCAACGATGGTAAACTGGAGAAAAACTACACCAGTCAAGTTAAGGGAAGTGGAGCTGGGTAAAGAATAAGATTTTAGGGAAACAACTACTCTGTTAAGAATTTGAAAAAAAGGAAAAATAACACTGTTGGCTTGAGAGCTGACAGGAGAGGAATGCGTCGGGCACTTTAAAGCGGCAAGCGAGATGAGATAATCTTGAGAGGAGCATTATGGGTAGAGAAGCTCGAGTTTTGGAAGGTGTGAGCTGGAATAACTGCAGAGTTTGTTCAGAGATACGGAACTGAGCCCACAGTCAAGGATTAAGTGGACTGACAACATCAGATAACTGCATTTTGTTTAATAGAGGCAGAGTCTCTTTTGGAACTTAACCTTTTATGGCAAAAATAGTATCAGAACTCTCATTGAATCAAGCTATTCACTTGTCTGTATTCTTCCCAAACCTACAGAGCAAAGCTGAACAATTCCTACATTCACTGGATGTACATCAACAGATCAGGTATTGTCTAGAGTGGACAAAATTCACTAATAGGGCATACCAACTGCTAGTGGCCTTTGCAGAAGGGAAACCAGGCAGACTTTTCTCCAAACACTTTCCCCTAAATGAATAGCCAAGTGCATTAATTTCTGCTGGTAAGGCATTAACAACCCATGTCAAGGCTCACTCCAATAGACATAGGGCAGCCACCACAGTCTAAAAGGTGTCCCTACCCAAGGCCATCCTTGAAGCTGACACATGGACATCTGTCCATACCTTTACTAAACATTATCACTTGGGTAACTCCTGCAGGGCTAGGACTTGTTTTCCTACTGTTATCCTGCAAAACCTGATCTCACAGCCTCATCAGAAAACCTGCCACCAGACTTCTTGCTTTGGGAGTCCTCAAGAATTAGTGCTGCACCATTGACTATGAAAAAATATAGTACAGTACACTTGTCATAATTGCAGATGTTAGAGTAGATCAATGTTGCAGTTCAGACTCCCATGCCTGTTCCCCCTCTGTGGTCTTTTCCCCCATTTTGGGAGTGAGAGTTGCTGGTGTGCAGCGACTACAGACCATCTCCCCCATCCTTTCTTCTACTTCAGGGTTGAATTTTTCTCATCTCTCTTAAATGGCATGTGGTAGATTTGTACTGTCTTCATGCATCAGACTGCTGTTTATTGCCTAGGAAGACCTGAAGATGGTGCTGACCGATGCCTCTTGTATACTGACATCCAGATGTCTGTCTTTGAACATCTGTCGGCATTTGGGGTGATGTAAAGATTCTGAAAACGGTCATGGTCACCTTTAGACTGTGGGGTGGCGGGGTTGATATAGACTTTAGGGTTAGGCTGTAGGATAGTTTTCTTCTTTGTGGTACCCACTTCCTTGTAGGTAGCTAGTTTTTTTTTTTTTTTTTTTGTGCCTTTGTTTTCATTTAGGATCTTCATTGTGCTTTTTGGCTGTACCCTCACTGCACTGTTTTCCAGATGGTCAGGGGTTTGTGTGCACAAAAGCCCCCATCAGGATTCACATACCTTGTGTGTCTACTGTTTGAGCACTGCCCATGTCAACAGATTGATACTAGTGCCTTTTTTGTATTGGGGCCCTTAAAAGTTGCAAGGAAAAACTGATGGTCAAAGGTCTCCTCCCTCTTCTGACAGGTCTTCCCTTCCTGTTGCATCATACACTGCCTCCTGCATACTCCTGTCCAGCCAAGAAGAAGAACAAAGACAAAGTAAGGGAAAAAGTCAAGCCAAGGGAGTCCAGTGAGAAAGAAGAGTTAGAGAAGGAGAAAAGAGAGAAGCTAGGGAAATCCAGGAAGAGGTCAGTGGATCCCATTGCTTCAGCTGGTCCAGATCCTAAATTTCCAAGGAGGTAGCTCTGTCCGGTATCTCTGACCCAAACTTTTCTGTTTATCTCCAATTCTTGCTTGAACCTATTAATCGAGGTTACATTCTTCTATTCTGCCGGGGAAAAACATTTTGAGACCACCCTCTGTGGCTTCTTCTGTCTTACCCAAAGCCTTACCAAGCAAAATGTCGATGGAATGAGGAAGACGTTTTTAAGAATGCAAATTTCAGTGCCCTCAGCTTTGAACGTGCTGAGGACTGGTCCTACAAACCCCTCTTCTATCTCCAATACCAATCTGTGCATCAGACCTGGCTGCCCTGGATTCGACCTGCCCAAGTGTTCCTTCGTTGGAACAGACTGTTATTGCCACTTCAACTCCTGCTGTGTATCCCTGTATCTTTTGACTCTGAGGTATTTGGATCGGGAAGAATTACTGAGCTTGAAGCATTGATGCCAAGACTTGAGGGGATGGATAGAGTCTGAAGTTATTGGAACTCTCTCCCTTTTGGAGTTTTGGCCCTCAACAGCTAGAATCAGCGATCGTCCTCTGAGCCGAGGACTGTTGTGCAGAGGATATCCCTTCAGGGAGGAGGTCTCCCTCAGGTGGTTGGTTGCTTCTGCCTTCAAGACCTTTGAGAGGGTTTTGGCCTTGCCAAGAAAAAAGATGTTGCCACTCTGCTCAAATTGTAACCATTTGCAATATATACAAATGCCTGTGACCAACAAGATAGTAACTGAAAAAGGACAGTCCCAATAATCCAAATTAGTAGAAGACTATTCAGTAAGGGCTAAAACCTTTTTCCAGGGATGTTTCTTTAATTTGTTTGGATAAATTCTTCCTTCGTTTACATTGATTTCTTTAATTGTATCTTCCTTTAGAATAAGAAGGTCTTCAAATTTGGTTTCTGAAGATTTCCAGTTCCTAGTAATAGTTTTTTTTGGCTACAAGTATAGTACAAATTAAACACGGAAAGTCTTTTATCTATCCCTAGAAAATTAGAGAATCATTTTTTTGTTTAAATGCATCATTCCATAGTTTTTTAAAAAAGTCTTGTATTTCTACCCAGAAATTCTGAACCATGTGGCAATCCAAAAAAGTGTGTGACCAGTTAGATTTAATTTATTGCATCTCCCAACAGCCAGAGAGATGTTTTCATTTTAGCAACTCGTGGGGATTATAAATGGTCTTTAGAGTTATGTTTATTTGGAAATATAAAGTCCACGATCTATTTTTAATAGAGGAAAGAAATTGAATTTTATTTTTCAGTGAAAACTATAGAAAATTTTCATCCAAGTCCAAATAATCCTTGGCTAACATTTGATGCGTTTTCAAAATTAAATTAAATTCTCAGTATTTATAAGTAGTTTCAAATAGTATCCATATCCATTCAGAAATTTCAACTAAAGCAGATTTAGATAAAATAGAAAACTTCAGTTTGGAATGATAACCAATTGTAAATGTAATTCATTGTTTATGTTAAATTTTAAGTGTATAGTTTCAGCAGATTTACATGCAAGTCCTTAACATTGGTACCCATAATAAAGATATTTATTATTCCAAGAGTTACATAGGAGGAGGAGGTAGTTTATTCATAAAACGTTTAGATGTTATGTGATCCTATCTCGCCTACATTCTGTACTGATGGGTTCGGAGCCGATCCTCGGCTCCGACTCTGCACGCTATGCTATAGAGCGAAGTCTCTTATTGGCTGAGCTATTCTATATCCCAGGATGCACCACCACTACTTCCCCAGATCTCGTTTGCCGCTTACAAGCTAGGACGTGGTCTCGAACTTGGCTGAGCTAAGTGCTTTTTCTGAGTTTTTTTTCTGTCAGAAATTTCTTTAATCTTAACCCAAAAGCTGTTTTAACAGCTATCGTTGTGTATAATTGTGTTTTTGTGGATATTTTGTGGTAAAATTTTGTGACTGGACAGGGAAAGGTTTCCGTTTAAGTTAGAGGGGCCTTCCCCTCGTTCTTTAGTGAGTCTTCTTGTTTCGGAGAGGTCAAGTACCTGTTTTAGTTAGAGGGTTCTTGGCCCTCCTGTTGGTGTTTGTCATTCGTGTAATTTTTCTTGGGCTTTCGCCTCTCGTTCAAAAAAAAAAAAAAAAAATTTTTTTTGTTGTGCAAACCATTTGTACTGAGTTCCATACATAGTGTTTTTCTCTGACAAAGTGAATAGTGTCTACAAGCATTATGTCTAAGGAGCATAGACCCTCAGGATTTAAAAAATGTACAAGATGCAACTACAAAATGTCCATCACGGACTATCACTCCTTATGCGTGTACTGTTTAGGCGCCAAACACCTTCAGGAGTCTTGCAGCGTGTCACGCTTTTTCCTCTCTGGTCCTCCAAGAGAGGAAAAATAAATTGATCTTAAAAGGGCTTATCAAACCCTCCTTCGAAGAGGCCTTATCTTCCTTTTCCTCTCCAGCTAAGAAAAAGAAATCGTCGGCTCTGACCAAACCGTCGGAACCGACCACTAAGAAATCTAGGCAGGCTTCTCCATCGGCTCCACGGACTTCGGAGCCGAGGGCGGAACGGTCTGCCTCGATGCCTCCAGCCTCGACTTCTCTGGTTTCGGAGCCGATGGCTGGGGCTTCGAGAGGCGGGTCACCTTCATCGGCTCCACTGATTTTGGAGCCGATGAGGGTTGCCGGCTCAGACTCTTCCCCTTTGGCGCCGAAGCCCTCTTTGGCACCGAGGGAAATTGCTATGGAATCTCCCTCTGCACCGATATTGATAGTCTATTCGGAGCCGGTCCCCCAGTCCTTCGGAGCCGATGGAGAAGTCTGCTCGGACCCGGTCGGTCTCCTCCCGATCTTCCAAGATGTCTGATTCGGACATCGACAGGGTGCTCCAAAGGCTGTTTCAGTCTCCTGTATTCCAGAAATTAGTTTCGGCTCCAGCCCATTCGGCTTCGGAGCTGATGGCCTACGCTGTAGTTCTGGTTCCTCCTCCAACAGCCTCGGCACCGTTGGAGCCGGTGCTGGTGGAGCCGATGGAGGTTTTCGGGTCTGCTCCGACCCTTACTCCAACCCCGGCTTTCGGGTCGGAGTTCGGTACACGGACCTCCTCGGTCGGCCCCGGGGGTGACGCTTCGGGACCGATGTGCGATGACCGGTGCGTCTGCTGTGGGGGTGCCGTCTACTGTTGTGGCCCCGGGGGTTGGACCTTCCCAGGACTCTGGCGGTTCGGCCTTCAGGGCCACGAGGAGTGCTTTGGCCAAATCATCTTTGGCTACCTCCACGGTCTCACCGGCACCTTCCTTAGACACGGAGACTGGGTCTTTTGTAGTCCCCCTGTCGCTAGACAGCGGAGCCCCGGGGCCTGAGGTCACCCCCAGTGGGGTTTCCCCCCCTCCTGGGGGTCCCTCTGAAGCTTCTTCGGAGGAACCCCCAAGGAAAAGACTGTGCAAGAGGAAGCACGTCGACTCCCCCGATGAGTCTCACGTCGGACACCGATCTTGATGATGCGGAGGGGTCTCCTAAGTCGTCCTCGGATGATGTCTCCTTTGCAGACATCTTGGAAGTCCTCAAACAACGAGGCGGCTGGCATTCCAAACCCCCTTCCACTGACGAGTCCGTGTTCCTCAAGGCCTTCGGGGCTCAGCCCTCTGCCTCCTGGGTGTCTCCGCCCTTCGAGCTCCTAGATTTGATCTGTCGAAGGGCGTGGGAGCATCCAGACTCTGTGGAACCGGTGCCGGCTCGCCCAAATAAATTCTTAGCACCCCCAGAGAAAGAGTTTCTGACCAAAGGTGTGGCTGTAGATGCCCTGGTGGTGGCATCTGCTACCCAACAAGATGTAGCAGAGGCTTCAACGTCCGTCCATCCTCCTAATAAGGAGTCTAGGAGCATGGACCGGTACAGGAAGCGCACCCTCAGTTCAGTGGCCTTTACCTTAAGGTCCCTGAACTATTTGACACACTTCACTAGACTTCAGAGGGATCTGGTCAAGGAGCTTTCAGATACCCTCTTGGGTAACCTACCTGAGCAGCTTGCCCAGACGGTTGGCTCTCAGTTGGCTACTCTGTCATCGATATCAAACTCGTCCATGAGGCTCATTTCATATGCAGCCGAGAAGTAGAGAATGCGGGTGTTGCTCTACGGAGGCAAGCCTGGCTCCGCCTGTGTCATTTTGCGGAAGCCTTTAAGTCTTCCTTTGCCGACGCTCCCTTTGATGGGTCTTCTTTGTTTGGACCCAAGGTAAAGGACACATTGACCCGCTGTGAACAAGAAGGTAAGACTTTGACTGCCGTAGGGGCACGGTTTTCCACTCCCTTTCGGCCTTACCCCAAGGCTAAAAGAGGAGGGAAAATGTGGTTCCGTAAATCCCAGAAGTCTTATCCCTCGCAGCAGAACGATCCCCCTTCTAGAGGCAGAGGAGGGGGAAATTTTTCAGGAAGACGTCGTCCCAGAGGAGGCAGAGGCCCCCCCGCAACACTGGAGACCGCGAGTCCTTTCGTGGCTCTTCAACCTTCCACAATCCCTGAAGGATTGCCCGACTGTGCAGCTCCGGAGCCAGTCGGGGGTCATTTTTCGAGGCACCTAAAAGCCTGGGAGGGTATCACTCAGGACCGATGGGTGCTTCAAATCATCGCCGGAGGTTACGCCATCCCCTTTTCTCACCCCCCTCCGCCGTCCAGGAAAATCCCGGACCCGCCACCCAGTCAACGGGAAATCGCAGCCTTCGAAATCTCAAAGCTGCTTCAAAAAAGAGTCATCCAACCAGTCCCCGCAGACCAGACCGGATTAGGGACTTACTCAAAATTCTTTTTGGTGCCTTTAAGACCGGGGACTTGAGGCCCATTTTGGATCTCAGTAACCTAAATCGATCAGTCAAGAAGTCCAAGTTCCGAATGGTCACCTTACAATCCATTCTCCCACTGCTGGAGAAAGGTGTTTGGATGTGCTCCATAGATCTCAAGGACGCCTATTATCACATCCTGATAGATCAGGCGTCCAGGAGACATTTGCGCTTCAGCCTGGGAGACGGTCATTTTCAGTTCTGCGCACTGCCCTTTGGTCTCACCACAGCCCCCAGGGTGTTCACCAAATGTTTGGCGGTTGTGACTGCTCACCTGAGGAGTCTAGGATTCCAGCTGTTTCCGTATCTGGACGACTGGCTCATAACTGCCACCTCCAGGCATCTACTATTGCAGAACCTAGCAGCCACCATATCACTAGGCACTTCCCTTGGAATCACCTTCAATTGGCCAAAGTCTGTGTTGCTGCCATCTCAACGCATAAGGTTCATCGGAGTAGAGATAGACTCAAACCTAATGCGGGTCTATCTTCCTACAGAAAGGATACAGACTATACGGGCTCAAGTCCGAGCCTTGCTTCTCAAATCCAAAGCCCCAGCCAGGATGGTCCTGCAGCTATTAGGCTCCATGTCGGCCACTGTTCTCCTAGTCCCCTTAGCAAGATTGCATATGAGAATTCTCCAGTGGCTCCTGTCGACCCAGTGGTCCTTTCAGGATCTCCCTCTGTCACCTCATACGGATCACGGAAACCTGCAAACGGGATCTTCGCTGGTGGCTGGTGTCCTCCAATCTGGATCAGGGACGACCCTTTGTTCCACCTCCTCCTATGGCCACATTGACGACGGACGCCTCCCAGACGGGGTGGGGGGGGGGCATTACCTGGGCAGGTCAGTCCAAGGCAATTGGCATTCCGACGAGAGTCTCCTTCACATCAACATTCTAGAAATGAGGGCGGTGCTTCTATCTCTACAAGCCCTCCACGATTACCTCCCTCAGGGCATAATTGCCATTCAGTCCGACAACATGTCAGTAGTCTGGTATCTGAACAAGCAGGGAGGGACCAGATCCTACCCCCTTTGCAGAGAGGCCATGAGAGTATGGGAATGGGCAGTGGCGACCAGACGTTTTCTGGTAGCGACTCATATCCCTGGGAGATCCAACGTGATAGCCGACAGACTAAGCAGAACTATTCTCTCTCCTCACGAGTGGTCTCTTAAGGATGCAGTGGCAACTCAGATCTTCAGAAGATGGGGAACTCCTTGTTGCGACCTTTTCGCAACCCCGCTCAACGCGAAGTGCAGAAAATTCTTCTCTCGCTCCAGCTCCGAGGGAGATTCCCATGGACGCCTTAGCCCATCCTTGGCCCACTGGCTTGCTATACGCCTTCCCTCCGGTTCCCCTCCTTCCCAGAGTGATCCAAAAGGCGACTCACTTAGGGAGCAAGATGATTTTAGTTGCCCCTTACTGGCCTCGTCAGGTATGGTTTCCCTATCTTCAGAAATATGCACTGGACAGTCCATGGTTCCTGGATCAGATCCCGGACCTATTGATTCACCAGTCGGGACAACTCCATCAGTCCCTTCACTCTTTGAAGTTAACAGCTTGGCTCCTCCTCTTCCGACTATAGTCAGGAATCATACTTTAGACCCGGAAGTCATATGTATCTTATCCTCGGCCCACAAGTCTGCCACTAGGAAATTGTATACTAGCAAATGGAAGAGATTTGCTATTTGGGCTCAACTCCGGGGTCTAGATCCCATCACTGTCCCGGTGTCAGAAGTCCTGAAGTTTCTAACTTCCCTATTCAATCAAGGTTCTTCAGTCTCTACCATCAAGGTCCAATTGGCAGCTATTTCCAATTTTCATGAATCTATAAACCCACCTTTGATGAGCAACAGATTGTGTAAAACCTTCATAAAAGGTGCTGCGCTTTTACGACCTCCGATTTCTCATCCTGCTCCACCGTGGGATCTCGATGTGGTATTACGTGCCTTAACCTCCTCCCCCTTCGAACCGGCAGCAACTTGTGACTTGAAATTTCTTTCTTGGAAAACTGCCTTTCTGGTCGCGATTACTTCAGCCAGAAGGGTTTCAGAGCTTCAAGCTCTATCTGTCAAACCACCGTACCTGGTTTTTCACAAAGATAGAGTATCCCTCAGGCCTAACCCATCCTTTGTTCCTAAAGTTTGTTCCAGTTTTTGCCTGCAACAGTCATTAGAACTTCCAGTTTTCTTCCCAAAGTACTCAAACAAAGCGGAATACATCTTCCACACATTGGATGTTCACAGGCAATTGCGCTTTTATTTAGATAGGACCCAACAAACATGGAAAACAGATAAATTGTTTGTGTCCTTTTCGGACAATAAATTGGGCAAAGCCGTCACGAAGGTCACTGTTGCCAAGTGGATCAGGGACTGTATTAGTCAAGCTTATTCCTCTTCTAATAAAGAGCTTACAACCTCTGTCAAAGCTCACTCTACAAGAGCTATGGCTACTTCAATAGCATTCCATTCTAAGCTTGCCATTAGCGACATTTGTGCTGCTGCTACGTGGTCTTCTCCGCACACCTTCATTTCCCACTACAAATTGGATGTGGCATCTCGGGGGCGAGCTTCATTTGGTTCCACAGTTCTCAGGAGTGTTTTCCAGTGAGCCACCCAGGAATCGGGTGCTAGGGACGCTGTCCCATCAGTACAGAATGTAGGCGAGATAGGACCACATAACATCTTTTAGTTATGTACTTACCATAACTTTAGATGTTTGGGATCCATCTCGCCTACATTCCTAATAACCCACCCTCCTTCCCCCTGCCTTGGAGATCAGAAGAGACCAGACGGTTCGAGTACTATCATTTCATCTTGAAACATCTGGCAATGTTATATAAACAGTTGTGTGTGTGTGCATAAGTGCGGACAAACAAGATCTGGGGAAGTAGTGGTGGTGCATCCTGGGGTATAGAATAGCTCAGCCAATAAGAGACTTTGCTCTATAGCATAGCGTGCCGAGTTGGAGCCGAGGATCGGCTCCGAACCCATCAGTACAGAATGTAGCCGAGATGGATCCCAAACATCTAAAGTTATGGTAAGTACATAACTAAAAGTTAATGAAAATTGAATTAGAAATTCTAACCAAAACTTGTAGTTTGAGTTTAGTATTCTTTTAAAATTAAGATTGAATTTAGGGAACTTGCAGATATTTGGATATATCTACAAATAGCCGGAATGGGTTGTATAATTTGTAATTTAATTCTAAAGTGTTTATCTTATTGATATTCAGTAGTTGTAGATGTGAAATTTTCCAGTTAGATGCATAATTTATCTAACCAATTAAGAATTACTTTTGTAATTGCCACTTTTACATAAGTTTCTATATTTGGAAAGTTTAAACCCCGATTCTTCGAAGGTGTGAAGTGATTTCTATTCAATCTAGATTTTATTTGGATACCACAAAAAGTTTATACGTAATCTATTTTGTTTTTTGTTTGGTGGTAATACAAGAGATTATTTGATTTTTTTGGAAATAGATTGCATATAAAATCGTTTTCCTCTTCAAATTACATGTATAATTTATTCCAAGAATTAATGAGATTAAATTATTTTTTCATAGTTGCAAGTTATGGTTTAATCTGAAGTAGTTACTTCATTTGATCTGCAACCTGTGGGTAGTCGGATCCGACCTCGGATCCGAACCGGCAGCTTTCCAAGCTTCAAGATCTGAGCTCCTAGCTCCTCCCCCTACCCATAATCCCTTGCTACCAACCACATTACCTCAGATCGTTTTTTGCCGCGGCTAAAGACGGTTGCTTCTCTATGAAGAGCTGCTAGCATTTGGTGAGATTGTTCCTTTTTTCGATAGATAACCTATATTCTTAAATATATTCTAGTCAAGTACGTGTGTGTTGTTTTAACGATCAAACCTTTCAACTCCTTGTAAAAAAAAAAAAAATTTCTCCTTAGATTTAACTTGTCTCTCCCCCTCCCCCCCTTTAGTGTTTGGGTGTGTGCGTGAGAGGATAATGGCTGAATCTAAAGCTATTTTTTCGAAGTGTACTGAGTGTGGCCACAAGCTTTCCCCAGCTGATGGCCACACTCAGTGCGTTTTATGTCTGGGGCAGCACATTTGTCGGAGGCCTGCCAGATCTGTGCGGCCTTCAACCCTCGGGCACTTAGGGACAGGAAGAACAAGCTGATCTTGGCGGGAAAACTCCCTCAGGAATCAGCTTCTTCTTCCTCTCCCAGCCGAGCCCAAGCTACTCCTGTAGCATCGGCGCCGGCCACTCCGGTAGCTGTACCCAGGACTCAACCTCCCTTATCTGGTACTAGCTCTGTGGAGTCTGGGTCTTCTTCCCATAGGGAGAAGAAAAAACATAGAGAGAGGGAAAGTCATTCTTTTAAAAGACGGGCCAAGTCTCATCCCTCTGCTCCGCCTGCAAAGTTGCTGAAGTCCCCTGAGAGGGTCTCCGGATCCTTGTCCTCTCTGCTCCGTTCACCTTTTTCTCTGGAGCCGGAGGAGGAGGATAGGTCTCCCTCTAGGTCTTCGAGGCGGCCTTCCCGGCCTGCCTCGACTACCTCTTCGCGGTCCACCAGAAGCATCTCCGAGGCAGACATGGATCGGATGATGCGAAGATTTTTGCAGACCCAGATGCTGATGGGGATGCTCTTGCCTCCCACCCCCCCTTTGGGAGGGACTGCAGCCCACATTTTTGCCCCGATCGCTCCTTCTCCGACCCATTTTCGGGTCTCGGAGTTGTCGGATCCAGGCCCTTTCGGATCCGGGGATACGTCAGTGCCGACAGGGTTAGTATCTTCGACGCCGACTATGCCTTCGAGCTTGTCGGATCCAAGCTCTCGGGGCCGAGGGTTGAGCATCGGATCCGAGGGAGTGGTTATGTCTTAGGCGCCGATTGGAACGGAGCACACCGCTACCTCGGATCCGATTGCTTCGGCTCCGACCCCGATCATCTCCTCGGAGCCGAGGAGGTTGCTTTCTCAGGCTGGTGATAGTGAATCTCCTTTGGCTTTTGAGGTGGTTGAGAGGGTACTGTCGATCATCCAGGTCCCTGACCGGGCCTTCAGATCCACCCGTACCCCCACTGTATCAGGGTCTGTCTTCGATCATCTGTCCCTCTGGACAACCTGCCCAAAGCCTCCAGTTCCCAGGGAGGAACAACACCCGGTGGACGAGCCCTCTTCGGACAGTCCCGCCGAAGAGGTACCTCGAAAGCAACAGTGCAAAAGGAGGCACATGGACTCCCCCGAGTCCATTACCACAGATACGGATTTGGTGGATACGGAGGGTTCCCCAAGGTCACCCCCCAAGATGTCTCATGTGGAGACATCATGGAAATGTTGCGTATAAGAGGGGGGTGGTCTGCCCAAAATCCCTCCCTGGACGAATCCGTATTTCTGGAGGCCTTTGAGGCAGGCCCATCTACCTCCTGGGTGTCCCCCCCAGCCGACCCCTTGATGGACTTAATTACCACCAGGGCTTGGAAGGAGCCCGACACCGTGGAGCCTATCCCTAGATGCTCGGATAGACCTTCTTGGTCAAAAGGCGCACCAGTTGATGCTATGCTGGTGGCGGCTGCCACTAAGAGAGAACTTGCCCAAGAAAGTTCCTTGGTCCATCCGCCGGACAAGGAGTCCTGAGCCTTGGACCGTATTGGGAAGCGGACGTTTGCTTCAGCAACCTTTGCCATAAGGTCGCTGAACTACATGGCACACACTATCTGGCTGCAACGTGGCTTAATTAAGGAATACGCTGCAGCCCCTCCAGAGTCCATGTCGGTCTCGGACAAAAAGGTTTTTGAGACTCGAATGGCCACTCTAAAGTCCATCTTAAATACATCTATGCGGCTTCTTTCCCATGCCACGGAAGGAGCCGCTAGAGCCAGAGGAGCGGGAGTAGTCTTAGGACGGCACTCCTGGCTCCGCCTCTGTGACTTCATGGATCCCTTCACGGCGTCCTTCGTGAATGCCCCTTACGATGGTTCGGCCTTATTTGTCTCAGCAGTTCGCGACACGCTTGTCCAAAGCGAGAAGGATGGGAAGACGCTGTCGGCCGTCTGAGTCCGCTTCTCTAGCCCCCAAAGATCCTTTTCTAGGAATCAGAGGGGGCAAAAGAAGCTGTGGTTTCGTAAATCTCAGCGATCCTGTCCTGCTGCGGACAACTCGTCCTCTAGAGGCAGAGGAGGACAAGGTGGACGCCAGCCCAGGGGCAGAGGGGGACCGCGTAACTTCGGGTCGAGAGAACCTTTCTCGGAGGGACCCGCGCAACAGCCCTGAGGGCTTGCCCGACTGTCCCTCTCTGGAGGCAGTCGGGGGGGCGATTATCGAAGCACCGATCAAAGTGAGAGTCCATTACAAACGATCGATGGGTGCTCCGGATAATATCCAGAGGTTACACGATACCGTTCTTGCACCCCCCCCCCCCCAAGCCCAAACATCTCCCCAATGTTCCACCCCATCAAAGGGAGTCCGCAACTTTAGAAATTTTGGAGTTGCTAAGAAAGAGCCATCCAGCCTGTCCCCCCAGATCAGTCCGGATCGGGTTATTACTCCAGGTTCTTCTTGGTGCCAAAGAAAACAGGGGACCTCAGACCCATTCTAGACCTTTCGTCCCTGAACCTGTTCATACCCAAGTAAAAGTTCCGGATGGTCACCCTCCAATCTATTCTCCCCCTTCTGCAGGAGAACAACTGGATGTGCTCGTTGGATCTCAAGGACGCGTACTACCATATACTAATGGACAAACGGTCCAGGAGGTTCCTCCGCTTCCGGCTGGGAGCCAGTCATCAGTTCAGGGTTCTTCCATTTGGCCTAACCTCAGCCCCCAGAGTGTTTACCAAAGTCATGGCAGTGGTAGCAGCCCACCTGAGACTCCAGGGCATTCAGGTGTTCCCTTACCTAGACGACTGGCTCCTCACCGCCCCCAACAAGCATCTTCTGGTTACGGCGAGAGATTATGCCCTATCTCTATTCGGTCAACTGGGCATTTCAGTCAATTTAAAGAAGTCCTGCCTGTGCCCCACTAGAATTCATAGGGGCCAGGTTGGATACTCAAATCTCAAGAGTGGTTCTAACACCGGCCAGGATAGACAGTTTGTACCGCCAAGTTTTGAGCATTCTTCAGAGTTCTGCCCCTCCAGCAGAATTAGTCCTGAGGGCGTTAGGATCTATGTCGGCGGCGATCGGCCTTTCTCTCCATGCCCGTCTGCGAATGTGAGTATTGCATTGACTCTCCAGGTCCAATGGTCTCTTTTGACTCATCCTTTGGACATGCCGATTCCCCTGAGCAGAGTATGCAGGGACTCCCTACTTTGGTGGTTACAAGCATGGGAACTCAAAGAAGGGAGACCCTTTGTGATTTTCCCAGTCGAAGCCACGTTGACCACAGACGCTTCCTGCCTCGGGTGGGGCAGGCATTACGCAGGCAAGTCAGTCCAAGGCACGTGGACTTCTCTAGAGACTGCATTGCATATCAATGTCTTAGAGATGAGGGCAGTGCTGTTGGCGTTGCAAGCTCTCCATCACCTTCTACGTCTGGGGACTATTGCAATCCAGACGGACAACATGTCCGTTGTCTGGTACATAAACAAAAAGGGAGGGACCAGATCTTACCCCCTGTGTCGAGAAGCCATGAGAGTGTGAGAATGGGCTATTTCCACCAACTGCTTTCTGATAGCAACGCACATTCTGGGACGGACCAACATATTAGCAGACAGCCTAAGTCGGGTATTTCTCAGCCCTTATGAGTGGTCTCTGAATCCCTCTGTCACGAAACAGATATTCCTCAAATGGGGTCAGCCTCGCTGTGACCTTTTTGCCTCACCCCTAAACTCAAAATGCAGCGATTACTTCGTGATAGTTCCCCCCAAAGGGGAATCCCCCAGGGACACCTTGGTTCATGCTTGGCCGCCCGGTCTTCTTTATGCATATCCTCCTCTTCCTCTGATTAAATTCATCCAGAAAGCCTGTCTGTTGGGGAGCAGAGTGATTCTCATTGCTCCATTCTGGCCTCGACAAGTCTGGTTCCCCTTTCTGCAGTTTGTGTGCCCCCCCCCCCCATGGATTCTGGATTCCAGGCCTAATCTCGCATCTGACGAGATGCCACACTCTGAACCTGGTCAGCCTCAGGCTCACAGCCTGGCCGATCCAGTTCCGTTAATGGCAAGGACTCCTGGTATCTCTTCCCCGGTTAAGGCTATTCTGGTGGCAGCTCATAAGCCATCCACCAGAAAACTCTACAATAGTAAATGGAAACGTTTTGCCATCTGGGCAAAGGATAAGGAATTAGATTCCTTTACGGTTCCTATTCCCACTATCCTGGACTTTCTATCCCTCCTTTTTAGGCAGGGAGCTAGTGCGTCCACCATTAAAGTCCAACTTGCAGCCATCTCTCATTATCATGTGGGGGATGGCATAAATTCTTTGGCGTCAGCTAAAATATGCAAAGCCTTCCTAAAAGGCGTGTTTCTCTTAAAGCCTCCCATTAAACCGGCTATGCCTCCATGGGATCTTACCTTGGTCTTACAAGCTTTAACAGGACCACCTTTCGAACCGGCGGCCTCAGTGCCTTTAAAATTCTTATCTTGGAAGACAGCCTTCTTGGTAGCGATTACCTCTGCCAAGCGGGTATCAGAGTTACAAGCCTTGTGCATTAAGTATCCATACCTTATTTTTCACAAAGATAGGGTGGCCCTCAGGACTAATCCTTCTTTTCTACCTAAGGTAGCCACAGAGTCTAACATTAATCAATCTATTAACCTCCCTGTTTTCTTTCCTAGCTTCCAAAACAAAGGTGAATACACATTGCACAAATTGGATGTGCACAGACAACTACGTTTTTACTTGCATAGGACTAAAAATTTCCGCAAGTCAGACCAGTTGTTTGTGTCTTATGCTAAATCAGCCATGGGCAAACCAATTTCTAAGGTGACAGTAGCAAATTGGATTTCTCAATGTATCAGACAAGCATACATTTCAGTTGGGAGGTCAGCTCCGGTTGTCGTTCGGGCACATTCTGCCAGATCTGTGGCTACCTCAACAGCGTTTTGGTCTAGAGTTCCAGTAGACTATATCTGTTCAGCAGCCACCTGGTCCTCTTCCCATACGTTCATTTCTCATTACAAGCTGGACATGATCTCCAGAAGTAGGGCTTCCTTTGGCTCCGCGGTGCTTCGGAATATCCTTCCGTAGGGACCACCCAGGGCCTTTAGGTAAGCTGGGGACTCTGTCCCACAGGTTGCAGATCAAATGAAGTAACTACTTCAGATAAAGAAGTTATGTACTCATCATAACGTTCCATCTGAGTAGATACTTCATTTGTCTGCAACCGACCCCCCCTGCCATCCCCCGAACCTCGGTAAAGTATTGTCCTGTGGAGAATTTCTTCTCCGTCTTTAGCTTATAGGGCAAAATAGCCGATCTGAGGTAATGTGGTTGGTAGCAAGGGATTATGGGTAGGGGGAGGAGCTAGGAGCTCGGATCTTGAAGCTTGGAAAGCTGCCGGTTCGGCTCCGAGGTCGGATCCGACTACCCACAGGTTGCAGACAAATGAAGTATCTACTCAGATGGAACGTTATGGTGAGTACATAACTTCTTTTTTTGTAGTATTACAAATGTGAATACCTAAATGTATTTTTTAGATTCTTCACATAGAAATGAAATATTTGCATTTAATGGGATTTTATTAATAAAGATATGTTTCACTTGGACCTATTAGTGTAAATTTTACTTTCTTTGAAAATCATTTCTGGTTCTAACATTTGTGGAGCATTTTTAATTGTTGGAATATAGTCAGCAAACATTAATTTAGAGTTTTTTTGTTAAATTCTAAACCTAAGATTTTAGTATTTGAATTAATGAAGATTACAAATTTCAATAGCTAACTAAATTGAATAAGGGGGAGAGGGGACGGCCTTTAGTTCCTTTGGTTAAATGTATAAAAATAGAAGTATATAAACCTAATTTTACATGTGCTTTATTATTGTAGATATTCTTTAGCAACTTAATAAAATTAGGAGGAAAATCAAACAATCATAATACTTTAATCCTTATGTATAGAATCAAATGCGTTTTCAGTATCTAGACTGGATTGTTTCCTTACTCATCGCATCTATCAGTGTAATTAAAATTTTCATATCAGAAGTTTCTTTTGTAAATAAATCCTGATTGATCCAAGCCAATCATTGATGACATGTTTCATTCTATTAGCGAAGATCGACATGAAAAAGTATTTACATCAAGTAAAGAACTAGGTCGTTAACATTCTTTGAGGGTCTTTATCTTCTTTTAAAATTGGTGTATATAGTGAGTATTTCCATGAAGGAGGGATTTGATCTAGATCTTGTACTTTTGAAAAAACATTTTGTAGAAGTATAACGTTTTGGGGACATTAATATAATTCAAATATCCCATCATTTCCAGGAGATTTATTAAATTCTAACTTATTTTGTTTCAAATAATTTCTTATAAAGAAATAGGTTTTAATTTTTTATGAAGGAGAGAGCTTTTTAAAGTGGAGTCTAGTGTTTTCCAATAAAAATTTCCCTCTGTTTATATCTGGTTTATTTTAAAATGAATAGTGAGTTCTGAAATTTTCTAAGTTGTCGCCAGTATCGGAGTTTAATTTGTCGTCGGATTTTTAATTTCTTTAATATTGCGTGTTTGAAACTTGGTTTTGGTTATATTTCTCATGTGCCTAGGAGATCTTGAGTAGGATGCTATGCTGAGCTTTTCTAAAGCTAACTCGGTTTTGAGACATTTCATATTTGTTATTTAATGTTCTTATCTCACCTTTATTCTCTCCAGACCTTCTTATATTTTCTTTTAATTGCATCTCTAACCATTATTTGTTGCATTCTTTTAGTTTTTACCAGGAAATATTTTCCACAAATTTACGCTTTTGAGTCCCAAATCATTTTTTGATTAGAGTTAGGAGTTTCATTGAACAGTAAAAAGAATTCTCTTCTAATAACCACATTTTATATTCCTTCATTTTGGTGATGTGATGGAATTCTATTAGTAAATGTACGGTTTTTAAAATCTGATGCGTTGTCAATCTTATCTTTATTCTCACTGATGGGTCGACAATCCCTCTGATCCGTCTTTGCATTTACATAAGCTCGAGGTCCTCAGCCAAGCTTGTGGGCACTTTTCCCTACCCGTAATGCAACTGTTTAACCTCTGATCTTGTTTACCGCGCAGCAAAGAGGTTCCTGTTTAGCAAAGCTGTGGGCTAAGTATAGCTAATTGCTAATTGTTAGCTTAATCTTGTTTGTCTGTTTATTATCCTTTGATAGTGAGTCTTCCCTTGATAGTGTGAGTCTTCCCTACCCCTTTTAGCATAGAGGCTCATTTGTTAGAGGGTTATCTCTGTTGTCCATTTTAACTAACAATTTTCCTCTGCCATTCCTCTCTTCATCCGTTTAAGCTACAGGATGAGTTTGTTCTGTGTGCTATAGATATATATAGATATAGATATATATATATATATATATATATATATATATATATATATATTGCACACATACGTACACACACGCTATATATATATATATATATATATATATATATATATATATATATATATATACACACACACACACACACATACGCATATATATATATATATATAAAGTATGTATATATAAAACACTGCCTTTTCTATTTATTCATTGGTGTGTTTTTTTGTGCGCGCGCGCTCTTAGGCTATTAGTATGTCACAGAAACAGGAGTGGAAAACCATTGGGCTTCAAGAAATGTGAAAAATGCTGAAAGAACCTGCCTCTTAGCAATTCTCACATTCTGTTTATTGCTTTGGGGCCTCTTCACCTTCGAAAAAATTGCTCCATATGTCATGGGTTTAATCAGAGCGCGTATGGAGCATATACACTCTTCAGTTAACACACTCATACAATGATCCAGTTAACTTCTATTACACTTAAAAAAAAAACTAGTAGTAAAGCTACTTATTCAAATACAGCCTTCTGTACTTCAAAAACATTTAATGTTGATAACCTCGTTTAAACCAGGTGATTTATCTGCCTCAAGTCTAACTTGCCAGCAGGTTTCCTTTTTTTCTAAAAAGTTTTTGAACCCCCCCCCCCCCCCCCATCCAACTTGCCTATTTCTAAAATAGAAACAAAACAAAGACTTTTTATATGCTTTGAATTCAGTTGTGTGCCTATACTAGGAACTTTGCATTCAAGGCGGATAAAACACCTGGTTTAAATGAGGTTATGATCATAAAATGTTTTCTTAAAGTATAGCAAGTTATAGTTGAATAAGTAATTTTACTACTAGTTTTATTTTAAGTTTTTTGAGTGAAATAAGTTAGTTGGATTATTGTATAATTGTGTTAATTGAAAGGTGTATAAATGATAGTGAATATTGTGATGTGCGGAATTCTGAAGTCTTGGGACGAAAGATGTCAAAATAAAGGTGTACGCTAAAGAAGTGTGGTTCATTGCTCTTTCTGCTGTTTGGACTTCGAGCCTGTTTACCACTGTGTTTTCTGTCTGTAGTAAACTCTTCCATGAGGCTCATATCATATGCAGCAGATGGAATGAGTAGAGCTGCAGGTTCAGGTCAGGCCTGGATGCGTCTTTGCAACTTTGCAGAGCACTTCAAGTCTACCTTTGTCAACGCCCCTTTTGACGTCTCCTCTCTTTTTGGGCCGAAAGTAAAAATCAATCACCAGGTGTAAACAAGAAGGCAAGACCTTGTCAGCCATTGGAGTATGTTTTTCTGCACCCACCAGACATTTTCCAAAGGGTCAAAGGGGTAGTGGGAAAATGTGGTTCAGAAAATCTCACAGGTGTTTCCATGGCACACAAGGTGAGATTTCCCCCCAGGGACAGAGTGGGGAACAATAATGCTAGATGCCAACCTCGCGGCAGTCGAGGTCTGCATAATCAGGGCTCCAGAGAATCTTTCTTTGGAGGGACCTGTCAGCACTCCTGAAGGGAGAGCCCAATTTCTTGCCTCTGGAGGCAGTCTGGGGTCGTGTCTCTGCACCGAGAAACCTGGCAAACCATCACAAATGACAGATGAATGCGATGCAGAGTATAATATCCAGGGGTTATGCAATTCCCTTTGCCTATCCTGCTCCTATAAACACAAGCTCCAGATATTCCACCCACTCAAAAGGAACAGGCAACCTTAGAAATTCAAAAGTTGCTAAACCGAAGTTATCCAGCAAGTCCCCACAGACCAAATAGGATCTGGAACTTACTCAAGATTCTTTAGTTCCAAAGAAAACGGGGGACTGGAGGACCCATCTTGGATCCCAGCATTCTAAACAGATCTGTAAAAAAGAGCAATTTCTGGATGCTAACATGGCTGTCGATACTTCCACTCTTGGAAAAAGACAGTTGGATATGCTCCATAGACCTTCATGATGCGTACTACTACATTTTAATGAGCACACAATCCAGAAGGTTTTTTTGCTTCCAGCTAGGAGCCAGCCACTTCAGTCTCTACCTCTTCCCTTTGGTCTCACTACAGCCCCCAGAGTGTTCAAGAAATGCATGGCAGTAGTAACAGCTCACATGAGATGCAAAGGATTCCATGCGTTTCCATATCTGAAAAACTCACTCCTATCCGTCCCAACCAGGCATCTTCAAAAAGCCAGGGACTACGTCCTTCAGCTTTGTTCATCCCTTGGAATCGCCATAAATTACGAAAAATCTGCTCTAGAGCCATGTCAATCTTTGGTTTTCATAGCAGCTCAGCTAAACACAATAATCATGTCAGCAAAGCTTCCTCAAGAAAGAGTACACTATCTTCGGTGTTATGTAAGGATGCTGATCAACAATAAAAAAGGCTCCGGCCAAGCTAGTCTTATAGGTTCTAGGCAAAATGGCTGCTTCAGTTGGATTAATACCCCTAACTCGACATATGAGAATCCTTCAGTGGCTACGTTTGACACAGTGGTCCTTTAGGGACCTTCCAGTGTCGCACAAGATCATTCTAACCAACTCTTGCAAAAGAGACCTGCAATGGTGGCTCAACACTCCCCTTGTCCTTCAAGGCCATCCCTTTCTCCTCTCAGCCCCAAGCTACAGTGGCCACGGATGCTCCTAGATTGGGGGGGTATTATCTGGAGAACACAGTCCAAGGCACTTAGCAAGAACATGAGGCCCATTTGCACATAAAAGTTCTAGAGATGAGAGCGATACTCCTGGCGTTGCAAGCATTTTAGAACTCTGAATTGCTATTGTACCTAGAGGAACAATCAGACAACATGTCTATAGTCTGGTATATAAACAAACGGGGGAACCAGATCTTACCCCTTATGTCAAGAAGCCCTAAGGATCTGGCAATGGGCAGAGGCCTCCAACCGCTTTCTCATAGCAATGCACATCCCGGGGCAATCCAAAGTGATTGCTGACAAACTGAGCAAAGCCATTCTTTGGCCACACTTGTGGTCCCTCAGTCAGACAGTGGCAGAAGAGATCTTCCAGAAATGGGGCCAGCCTTGCTGCGATCTCTCTGCATCACCCATCAATGATAAATGCAGTAACTTCTTTGCCCTGATCCCCCCCCCCCCCCAAACGGGGGAGTCACCAAGGGATGCACTTGTTCATGATTGGCCCCGGGTCATCTTTAGGCTTTCCCCACCAATACCTCTGATTCCCAAATTCCTTCAGAAAGCAAGCTTGCTGGAGACCACAGTAATCTTAATTGCCCCCTACTTGCCTCGACAAATATGGTTCCCCTTTATCCGGCCTCATGTACACAAGGGACCATGAATCCTGAACCCAGTTCCAGATCTTCTGAAACATGTCAGAAGAACTTCATCCCAAACTACACAATCTCCAAACTGACAGCTTGGCAGATCTGCTTCCCATGATAACCAGGTTTCCTCTGCTTTTTTCTCTAGTAAAAACGCATTTTACTCTCTCACACAAGAGCTCTACTTGGAAACTGTACAAGAGTAAACGGCAAAGATTTGTGGCCTGGTCTAATGTTAATCGCATAGATCCTTTCACAGCACCTTTGCAGTCTATTCTGGAATTTTTAGCCAAGTTACTTGATGAGGAAGTTGCTGCATCTACTGTTAGGGTTCAATTAGCAGTCCTCTATAATTTTCACATAGGAGACAATTGTACCACCATACTTTCATACAGGCTTTGTAAGGCATTCCTCAAAGGTACTATTAATTCACCCTGCATACAGAAATCCTATTCCACGTTGGGATTTAAATTTTGTTTGGGTTTCCCCACCTTTCGAACCTTCTGCATGTGAATTGAAATACTCATGGAAGATACTTCTTTTAGTAGCTGTAACGTCAGCAAGAAGAGTTTCTGAATTACAGGCCCTATCCTCTAAGCATCTGTACATAATTTTTGGTAAAGACAGAGTTTCTCTGAGAATGAACCCTTCCTTTTTACCTAAATTAGTTTCGGAAACTAACCTCAACCAGTCTGTTGAATTACCAGTGTTCTTTCCAGACTTTCAAAACAAAGGAGAATGCACTCCACCTTTTAGATGTCCATAGACTAAGTTTCTGTTTGCACAGGACATCACAGTTCAGAAAGTCAGATCAGCTCTTCATCTTGTATTCAGACATTAGATAAGGCCAAACAGTTTCAAAGGTAACACTATCAAATTTGGCTATCACAATGTGTATCTTTTATATACAATTCAAAGCACAAGACTATTCCATATCCTGTCAAAGCTCATTCTAACAGGTCAGTAGCCTCTTCAGTGGCTTTCCAAGCCAGATTACCCCTAGACAGCATCTGTGCTGCAGCTACATGGGCTTAACCCCACATACTTTTATCACTCATTGCAAGTTGGATTTGGCCTCCAGGAGTAGAGCATCCTTTGGATTTATGGTTCTGAGAAATGTTCTTCCATGAGCCATCCAGGAATTATGTAGGTAGGAACACTGTGTCCCATCAGTGAGAATAAAGATGAGATTGACGACAGCACATAAAGAAGTTATGTACTTACTATAACGTTCCATGTGTTGTCTTTCACATCTTTCATTCTCACAACCCATCCACCATTCCCCCTCCAAGTATATCTAATTGGATTTTTTATAGGACTACAACTTCTGGGGGTATGTCTTTGGTAACGTGTTTTACATATTCTTAGTAATGTATACGTCTGGTCACTACTAGAGAACAAACAAGAGGTGCGGTTACAGCACAGTTGCATTATGGGTAGGGGGAAATGCCACCAAGCTTGGTTGAGGACCTTGAGCTTTTGTAAAGGCCGAGACGGATCTGACCCATCAGTGAGAATAAAGGATGAGATAGACAACACACATGGGATGTTGTGGTAAGTACATAACTTTTTTTTTAATTACAGCATTATGATCTGAGAAGAGACATGGTATTTATGTAATATTTTGAGAAATTAACCTTGAATACCATAATTAAGAGTAATTGGTGAATTTTAAAGAATTTTTATCTTTGAAGTTAAATTTCTTTTATATTGAAAGTCTTTCCATTCTTTGAGAGATTTTGCTATAGGGAGTAATTTAGATTTTCTGCTTGAATAAGGTTCAGTATTGTCTAATATACAATTAAAATCCCCGCCTAGGATTAAATTAACATTATAGTTATAATTTTTTTTTTACTATTTTAACTCATTCCAGGAAACCTGTATAAATTTGAGTCCAAATCCTGTCTTAATATGTTATAGTAATCAATGTTGACAAACTCTGTATCTTCATGTTTAAACAAAATTTGAGGCATTTGAGTCTCCTTTTTTTCCATAGAATTGCTGCTACTCTAAGGAAGAATGAGAGAGTTGTATAATTGTTAAAGTTCCAAAACTGAATGTCCATGGCTTGTGAAAAATGTTTCCTGAAAAAATAAAATGAGGTTTATTAAATTCTAAATATTTTTGTAAATTTGCCTGCCTATGATAATTTAGACCATTAACACTTAACGTTTTTCCATATTTTAGAAATAAATGATTTAAGATTAAGTATAATCTTGTAATTAACATTTATGCAAGTTAAGGTCTTGGGCAAAAGGAAATAATGCAACATTAATAAAATAACATGGCTTTTCTTTAAAATCGTACCCATGGAACAATTATTCATAGCCCTCTTCTGAGAACGGTTTCTCAAGAATAACTCTCCTCCAACACATAAATGCCAAAAAAAGGAATTCAAGATAACATAATGGGAGAGCTGTACAATAACATAATTTTTATGGGGATTTGAGTGAACATTTCATTTGCATGTATAATTAACCCTGAAGGAAAAAAGCAAGAGGAGAAAAAAGAAAAAAAGATAATTCTGTGTGTTTACTGAGCTAATAATCTTGTATAATCACGTAGATCTTTAATCTCAACAGCGTGTTCATAGGTTGGTACTAGGCTGTCAGCCCTAGGGCCTATACAAGCCTAGCCATAACAATTCCCTGGCTATTTCTTCCCGCACTATTTACTTCCCTGGACCCCTGTCTAGCAGGGCGACTGACGTGATCCCCGGGGTGAATTTCCTTTCTCCCATCCAATCATCAAGGTTCCTTTTGAAGAGGACCAAAGAGGCACTCTGCTTGACATGTATGGGCAATCTATTCCAGAGTCTGGGGAGTCTCTGGGTCAGGAACCTATCCCTCCAGCATGTTTTGTTTATTGTGATGACAAGATTTAGATCCCTGGAGCGTGTGGCTCTGAGGGATTGGGATTTCTTTAAGTGTAGCATGTCTAACCGCTCTGGGATTGACATGGCCTTGTATGTTAAGCAAAGATCGCCTCTGAGTAGACGATATGCGACAGAGTATAGCTGGAGTTTTTAAGGTGGTCAGCATAGGGCATCTGCTTTAGGCCTGTGATTCTTTTAGTGAGGTATTTCTGTGGCCTTTCCAGTTGTTGCAGATGTCTTGAGAGGTACATACCAAACGGGGCATTGTATTCTATAATGGGTCTAATGGGGGGATGAGTTCAGTGGGACAATGACCTCCTTTTTTCTGGATTAAAAGCCCTTAGTGATGAGGTGTGCCACACAGAAGGATTTCCTGACTGTTGTGGCGATGTGGTCATCGAAGGTGAGACCACTGTCCACCTGTGTCCCTAAGTCTCTTATCAAACTTTCGGTGTTTAGTGTACTGCCACCTATATGGTAATTCAATGATACATGTTTTTTTCCCAAAGGGGATAACTATACATTTCTTGGCATTGAGCTTGAGCCCATGGCTCTGGCACCAAGCATCTGTTTCTGTAAGGCCCTTTTGTAGAGTATCCACATCATTTGGGGATTCAGTAATGGCTCCCAGTTTGCAGTCATTTGAAAACTTTGTTATCCATAGTCCCTTATTGTTGGCCTGTACTTCAGAGAAGTAGATGCCAAACAAGAGCGGTCCCAGGACTGAACCCTGAGGTACTCCACTTGTCACTTGTCTGGAGCTGGATTTGGAGTCGGCTACTTTTACAGTCTGGGTTCTATCAGTAAGCCAGTTAGCAACCCATTGGGTGACGTAGGGATTAATGCCCAGCTTAGTAAGTTTATCTATGATTCCAGAGTGGGGGATGGTGTCAAAGGCCTTGGCAAGGTCTAGATAGGCTGTGTGGACCACCTTACCCTTGTCCATGGCTCTGGAGACTGATTCGAAGAAGTCAGCCAAGTTCAGGAGACCAGATCGGCCCTTCACAAACCCAAACTTGGTGGAGTCCAGTGTTTGAAGGTTGCCAATGTCTTTGTTTAGAAGTTCCATGATAATACACTCCATGGCCTTGCAGATAAGGCTTGTCAGACTGATGGGACGGTAGTTTCAGGGAACCAAGATGGATCCCCCCTTGTGGAGTGGGATAACTGTAGCTGTGCACCGCTCAGTGGGCAGGAAACCTGAGGTGAGGCTATGATTAAACATGACACTTAGGTGAGGTGCCAGTTCATATTGTAGTTCATGTAGTACACTGCCCGGGATGTCATCTGGTCCCATGGATGCTGTATTCTTAGCTTTGGAGAGTGCGTTTTTTACCTGTGTGGCCATTACCGGAAATTGGCAATCTTCCAGTATTGAGATGGGCCATTTAGGGGGTGAGAGGGGGATGAAGTTGGCACTGAATCGATCTGCCAGGATATTGGCAATATCCTTGGGATCAGTATATTTAATGCCGTTCTGTTTTAGCTCAGAGCAGATCTGAGCATTGCCATTTAGATTCTTGACATAGTTCTAGAATGCCTTGTTGTTGTCTTTGGAATCTCTGGCAATTTTATTTTCGTAAATGTTTATTTGAATTCTATATCAGTTTTATCTAACTGCCTACTAAGCAAATACACTTAACAAAACATAAAGGTAACAAATCCTTTCATAAAAATAAAAAAAGCCAGTAGTCATCATCAATACCTTCACCTTAGAGAAATATCAGTAAATTTTGTCTTTAGATAGGAGTGGATTATACAAATGTCATAGCCCTTGTATTTGGAGGTAGTAACTTGTTGCCATTCAGAACAAAATAGGTCATCAAAACAGATGTCTAGTAGAATAAACGAGAATCTATTGCCTGTCACCAGGATGCAGTCTAGAAGCATGCAGTATTTGAGTGCAGGGGGTAGTATGTGGAGTGAAGGTGTACAAAAGTCAGTAATGCTGCTGGTGGTGCATGACTATCTTAAACAGTCACTTATATAGGTTATTTGCACATGTATATAATGTATGTATCTAACATAGTTCATGTCACTAGGCGTGTGGTCCAGCAGACCGCTGAGAAGCCTAGTCCATTTTTTCACCTGCCATGGAGCACTATTTCACTGAATTGTTCAGTCCTGATAGTCTGAGAGGTTGAGGGAATCAAACTCAAACTTCTGGAAGCCGTTCATTAACCATTCCCCCTTAATCCACTGTACTACCTGTGCAATTTTTTTTTAACCAAATAAGCCTGCTAGAGACATGTGCCTCTGCAGGTGTACCCAGGAGCACTGTCAGGTTAAATGGGTTGATCAGTTGCACAATAGGCAAATGGAGGATAAGTGAATCAAATGCTGAACTACCAGAAGCAGTTCATTAACTGATAATAGTTTTTATCCTCTTAGTTGATGACCAGAGCATACTTAACTGCATGCTGTGTTGGGAGGTTTGCTACCTCTACATTCCTTTTTACTACTGTGTAAGTGCTGTGTGCAAACTGTGCCATTGGGGTCCTTAACCTTGGATATATAACTAATATTTACTGATGTGAAGTTGTTCAATCTTGCCGTTCATTCTTCACTGATGGGTTTGGAGCCGATCCTCGGCTCCGAGACGGCTGGCTAGCAAGCTCAAAGTTTTCAAGTAGCTCGAGACCCAACCCCTTATCCCACAATGCACTGCTAGAATTACCTCAGATCTAGTTTGCTGCAGCATGGATCTCTTGGTTTCCAGCGTTGCTCGAGACTTGGCAGTTTTCAAATTTGAACAAGTTTTTCTATTTGTATTTTATATCTTTCTACTATTATAGGATACAGTATTATCGAGTTAGCAGTTTTTTTTTTCTGTTCTCCCTCCCACCCCTTACCAGTAAAATCTGATTGCCTTCGGTCTGTTGGCCTTGGGCATTTTCTTACATCTTGTTAGATTAGTATTGCCCCTTGTGCTTTTGATATTGGATTACTAGTTACCTTTTTGGGCTGTTTGTGCTGTCTTTTGCTGCTTGTAGTTAGATTAATCCTCTCTAAGTTAAACTATCTATATAGTTAAGTAGTGTAACTGTTCTTGTGAATTGTGTTTCAGGTAGTTAGTACTATGTCTGAAGAAAAGGAAAAGCATCCAAAGTCTGGGTTCAAAAAGTGCCCTGACTGCAGACAAAAGATGTCCGTTACGGATGTCCCATGTGCAGTGTGTGTACTGTTTGGGTGAGGTGCACCTGCAGGAGTCCTGTAGTACCTGCCACTCCTTTTCCACTCGAGTGCTTGCAGAAAGGAAGAGTAAGTTAATTGACAGGGGGTATTATCAAACACCCTTTCTCAGAGGCATTGTCTGACCAGGATGGGGCCAGCAAATCGCCCAAATCTTCCTCAGAACCCAGATCAAAGAAAGGGAAAAAGTTGGAAAGTGTTGGGACTTCGGCGCCACTGACATAGGAGCTAGACAGTCTGTTCTTTTCGGATCTGGGACACTGCTTTGGAACCGATTGCCGGAAAACCTCCCTCTCTACTGCTACAATCGGCTCCATCTGTTCACTCCTCCAGGTCTTCAGTCAGCCTGTCCGATATGGACCGGCTGGTTCAGAAACTCTTAAAGGCACCAGGCCTAGCTAAATTGCTGTCTGCTCAGACCAAACTGCCAGAGCCGAAGACCATTACTCCTGATTTGTCTGCTCCTCCAACCTATACCGGACCTTTTGAGCCAGAGGAGGCCGACCTGATTGTGGATCCCTTGGAGCAGTCACCTGCTCCAGTGTCATCGGCTCCATCTGCTCAGACATCCTCTGTGCTGACCGGGGACTCTAGGAGCCGAACTCTCTGGTCGGATCTGGGGAGGATAGTTGCACCGACTTGTCTGTGCTGACTCTTCCTCTCGGGGCTTCAGCTCAGGTGAGCTCGGCTCCTACATCGGGCTTGGAGCCCACGGCTTTGGTGCGGGAGGGGGTCGCGGCTCCTTCTGATCCGTCGACTCCTCATCAGAGCCATGGTGCATTCGAAGCCAAGAGGCGAGTGTTGTCTCTTGACTTCCTCATCTCAAGGTCTGGCCTCTTCCTCCCCTAAAGTGCCCGTGTCAGTTTGTTTCCTCCGGTCATCCCAAGCGTAGAGACCCAGAGCCTCAGGTAGCCCCACAGGGTGCTCCCTGCTCTTCTGAGACCTCTGCAGAAGTTCCCCCTGAAGAAGTGCCCAGGAAGAGGTTATGCAAGAGGAGGCATTTGGACTCCCCACAGGAGTCTCTAACATCAGACACAGACTTGGATGAAACAGAAGGGTCCTCTAGATCCCACTCCGAGGACACCTCCTTTACGGAGATTCTTGAAATTCTTAGGCAGAGGAGTGATTGGCAGTCCAAGAACCCTACTGAGGGCAAGTCGATTCTCCTGAAGGCGTTCGGGTATCAACCTTCCACCTCTTGGGTGTCTCCACCCTACAATGAGCTTATGGATCTGGGGTCTCGTAGGGTGTGGGAGTCACCAGAATCTATGGAACCTGTCCCTGGGAGGCCTAATAAGTTTATTTCTGCCCCCTTAGGGAAGTCCTTTTTGACCAAGGGAGTCACTGTTGATGCTATGGTGGTGGCGGCAGCCACCAAAAAGGAAATGTCTGAGACTTCCTCGTCTATCCATCCTCCTAACAGAGAATCTAGGACCATGGATAAATATGGGAAATGCATGTTTAGTTCAGCGACTTGCTCACTCTTATCACTGAACTACTTGACTTATTTTAACAGACTGCAGAGAGATCTCCTTAAGGAGTTGGGAGATGCTCTTCAGGGTGCTGTTGCTATGAGTGTATCCAACAAAGTTGCTACCCAGCTTGCTACCCTTAATTCGATAGTTAACTCGTCCATGCGTCTCGTATCTTGTGCAGCTGATGGTTCGAGTAGAGCTGCAGGTACAGGAATTGCTCTTTGTAGGCATGCTTGGATGTGACTCTGTTCCTTCGCGGAACCCTTCAAATTTGTACCCCGTTTGACGGCTCATCCTTGTTTAGGCCAAAGGTGAAGGAGACTTTGACCAGGTGTGAACAAGAAGGAAAGACTCTGCCGTCTGAGTCTGTTTTTCCACACCCACTCGACCCTTTCCTAAAGGTCAGAGGGGAGGAAAGATGTGGTTCCAGAAAGCCCAAGGAGCCTTTCAAGACGCACGTGGAGAGCCCCCCTCAGAGGCGGGGGTTACAATGGAAGACGCCGCCCTCGTGGCAGAGGGGGTGCACAACACCAGGGTGACAGATCATTTCTCTGGTCAGTCCTACCAGCGCTCCTGAAGGGAGGTCCGGCTGTCCTACTCTGGAGACAGTTGGGGGTCGCTTGCATTGTATCCAGAAGCCTGGCTAGATATAACAAATGACAATTGGGTACAAAGTATCATTTCCATACGGTATTTCATACCGTTCTCCACCCAGCCCCTTCCCGTCAAAATCCCAGACATTCCACCCAGTCACAGGGAACAAGCAACAATAGAGGTACGCTGATTTGCTACAAAAAGTCATCCAGCCAGTCCTGGCAGACCAAACAGGATTCGGAACTTACTCTAGATTCTTTTTGGTTCCCAAGAAAACAGGAGACTGGAGACGCATTTTGGATCTCCACAGACTCAACCAATTTGTGAGGACAGAGAAGTTCCGAATGGTCACATTAGTCTATGCTTCCCTTTTTATGGAAAGACAATTGGATGCGTACTACCACATCAAGATGGCCAGACCATCCAGAGATCACCTGCGGTTCCGGCTGGGAGCCAATCATTATCAATTCTGAGCTCTGCCCTTTAGTCTCACTATAGCCCCATAGAGTGTTTACCAAGTGCATGGCAGTAGTCACGGCTCACCTGAGGCGTCTAGGATTCCAGGTGTTTCCGTACTTGGACGATTGGCTCCTTACCTCCAGCACCAGGCATCAACTTCTTCAAGCGAGAGAGGCTTCTCTGACACCCTGAAATCGGCTTGGCATTACAGTCAACTTCGAAAAGTCTGCATTGTTGCCATCGCAGCATATCGTTTTTCTAGGGTCAGAATTAGACACGTCTTCCACCAGAAATGGTTTGTATTCTTAGTCAACACATCACGTCCTTGGTATCAAAGAACAGAGCACCAGCTGCAGAGGTATTGAAAGTGCTAGGACTGATGGCAGCAACAATCTTGGCAATCCCATTAGCAAGAATGCATATGAGGATCTTTCAGTGGCTTCTATTCACACAATGGTCTTCCCAAGAACTTCCAGTGAATCGCACAATCCTGATGAATTCCTGCAAGAAGGATCTTCAGTGGTGGTTGAAGTCTCCATGTCACAATAGGACGTCCCTTCATGCTACCCCCTCCAGTTGCCACTGTGATTACGGATGCTTCCCTGATTGGGGAGGGGCATTTTCAGGGAAAGACTGCCCAAGGCATATGAACAGATCAAGAATCACATCTGCATGTCAGTGTCCTGGAGATAAGAGCAGCACTTCTAGCGTTGCAATACTTTCAGGACTCTCTTCCTCTAGGGACAATTGCAATACAGATGGACAACATGTCAGTGGTCTGGTACCTGAACAAGCAAGGCGGGAGCAAGTCTTACCCCCTTTGCCGAGAAGCCCTCAGAGTATGACAGTGGGCAGTGTCATCCCAACGCTTTGTTAGCAATGCACATCCCGGGAAAATCCAACGTTATAGCGGATAAACTGAGCAGGGCAATTTTATTGCCCCACGAACGATCCCTCAAACAGGAGATTGCAGACAGGAATTTCCGCAAGTGGGGCCAGCGTTCCTGCGACCTGTTTGCCAGTCATATCAGCAACAAATGCAGAAGCCATTTTGCCCCGATTCCCCCGCCAGGTCAGTCCCCGAGGGATGCTCTTGTCCACAATTGGCCCCCGGGTCTCCTAGCATTTCCCCCAATTCCTCTGATACCCAGATTTTTACAGAAAGCAAATTCGCTGGGATGGACAATCATCCATATAGTCCCTCATTGGCCTCTGCAGATTTGGTTTCAGTTTCTTTACCATCACATTCTGGAAGACCCTTGAATCCTGGACCCAGTTCCAGACTTATTGATACATCCGTCAGGGGATCTTCATCCATCCCTGCAGACACTGAAGCTAACCGCTTGGCTGCTCCAATTCCCCGCATAGGCAGGCTTTATAATCTTTCTCATAACACTAGTAAAATTTTATTGGCTTCCCATAAACCTTCCACTAGAAAATTGTATCGTAGTAAGTGGATGAGATTTTCCATTTGGGCTTCCTCTCATAATATTGACCCTTACCAAGCGTCATTATCTTCTATTTTACAATTCTTGACAGAAATTTTAAAAAAACTAGCAGCGGCTGCTACAGTGTGGGTACAACTAGCTGCTATATCTAATTTCCAACTAGGGATCGATGGATTGATTATTATGGCTCACCAATTGTCTAAAGCTTTTCTAAAAGGTTCCTTTCACATGAGGCCTCCAGTGAAAACTCCTTATTCTCCCTGGAATTTGAATTTTATGTCATCTTGCATCATTCTTCCTCCTTTTGAGCCTGCATCATCTTGTGAGCTAAAATTTCTGTTGTGGAAAACTATCTTCCTAGTAGCCATCACTTCAGCCCACAGTGTCAGAGCTGTCAATAAAATGTTGTTTATACCTTTTTAACCTGTTTTATGTGTATTTATTTATTTAAAATCTATAATATTTACAAATGATTAATCAAAAATAAATACATACAAAAATGAATACCTACAAAAATAATTACCTACAAAAATAAATAAATATATGCTAATATAATATAGTATAGACAGAATTATAATGTCTAATTCTGTTTTCTAAAAATTGAAAACCACAGTTTATCTGAATAAATTCATGATAGTTATAAGAGGTATATAATCATAATAAAAATATTCAAAACAATTTTTTCTGTTAAGTTAATTTTACAAATTGTTGAATTTCTTTTTTTTTTTTCTCTACAGGTTACAGGTTAAAAAGGTATAAACAACATTTTATCCTTGTATTATTGTTATACTTTTTATTATACTTAACATACATCTAGGCACGAAGGTTTCATTTTCATTTAGACGTCAGGATTATTTACGTCTACTATTTGGCCTTTGGAACAGTGGCTGAAGAAAACTTGTTACCAAGTTGTCTTTGAATAACGAAACGAAGACTATTGTGTTTGTTTATCGTGCCCAATCTACTTTTATTAGATACGAGTACACAGATTAAGTGCATTCACACTACGTTAAAACCTGTAGTTTAATATGTTTAAGAGGGTTGTAGGTTAATATTTAGGGTAGCGTATAACTAGTTGTTCGGATAGCATAAGCTATGGAGAAATTTTTAAATGAGCTTTTTTAAACAACAGTAAGGCATTTAGTGAAATTATAGTAGATTAATTTTAATTGTGATGTCATTAATTAATTAATTAATTATTACCCTATTTAATGGGGAGTTGTTTTGTTTCGTCTGAAGAAGAAAGGATACAAAGCCTTCCGAAAGTGCTTGTTTAAACATCTCTAAGTTTGTTTTTTGACTTTATGTGTATGGACTGCATCTGTTATTTAGGTTGTTACATTATATTGCTATGTTCTAAAATGACATTTTAGATTTTGGATTTATGAATAGGGAGGTTTTTACACATTATTACAACTACTAGTATCTTATATTGAACATCATTGGTAGATTTAATGACCTATTTTGTTTCTTCTTAATACCAACATTACATTGTTATAACATTGTTCCACCATTTGATGTGGATTTGATTTTATATTATATTTTTGTGATAGTGGGACCCACAGAAAGAATATATGTAATTAAGGATATTGATGATATATGTTAGCGTCACCAATCAGGTTTGACAGGATTCCTGAACTTTTTAAATATCTGACACTTTTGGGTCATTCAACAATATAAATGTGTTTGACAATTATTTGGTAGCTCTACCCCACTAGTTTCCTAGTCTCCTTTGGGTAATATATTACATTGTTGAATCACTTCTCTTTCATGTGAACATTAGACACTTCCAGAGTGTTGTATAGATTCCTGGGGCCTCCTCTTGGATCGATTTGGGGTACCCCCGACCAACTTTGGCCCAAATACTTTAATGATTTAGGTTTCTTTTGGTTTGTCAACATATATTATTCCCTTACTTTTGTTGAGTAGTAGTAGATTTGGACACGCATTCACAGCATGGACCTGGAAAGCATATCAGGATTATGTGCTGATCGGGAGGACATTGGGGTCTTTGGGATCAATGCCTCACCAAGCAGTAATCCAACTAATACAGAACAGATGTCATCTGATTGTGATCTATCTTTTCTTTCCCTTACAAAAGGCCTTAAAAATTTAAGGTCAAATATATGGCATTTAAAATTATTTAGAGCGTATTCAAATAAAAGTATTGCACCTAGGGGCTTAAGAATACGGCTCCAACCTCTAGTAGGTAGACCAGATGACAAGTTGAATAAGGATTGGAAGGAAGCTTTACAATTAGGGTCTATGCTATTTGTGAATGTTGTTTTACAGTATTATGAGAGGATAGTGGATGAAAATATCCAAGAAGTGAAAATTTTATGCTTTGATTGTAAAAAATATGAGTCCTCTTCTAATTTTCAGGATCATCTGAAGAAACTATCCAAAGATTTGACAAACCATGAGAAAACTATTAAAGAAAGGAAAATTAAAAAATTTCACAGGGATTATTCTGACTATCAAAGGGGACGTCCCTTTGAGCTTAATCGCTGTGTCAGATTTGCTGAGGTTGGCCAGGGGTTTGCCCCGAATCGTACTAAGAAGAGACCAAGATCTATTCTTAAACCAGAGATGGTTTCAACAATAGCACCTCAGGAGAGGATTCCTCTCTGACAGATTATGAGAACACAGGGGACAGGGAATCGCCACATAGAAAGAAAACAAATAGAACTATCCCTTTAGAAATTGCTCCAAACATAGGGGGGGACGGAAGCACAAGAAAAGGCCCATTAGAGCAATCCTTGGAGGGATTGATCCAGAACTTTCTAACAAGTCAATATCAGCAACAAAACCAAAATGTTTTAAACCTATCCAATTTAAGTTTGTCTTGTGATCAACAGAATCTTTTGAATAAAGGGCTTAATTTTATTCCGGGCTTTTATTCCAATGCATATCACATTGTCACACATGTTCTGAATTTTTGTCGTAGTTTGAATCTTAAATTGTTCTTTGCAGATGATACCTCTCAAAGATCCAACAAATTCAGATTTGGCAAATCTGATTTTCAGCCTCCAATGAATAAGAATGTATCTATTTTCATGCAATCTGTCTTCAGAGATTTACACTTTCAAAATCATGGATATACTATGTTGGGACATCTTTCACAGCAAGAGAGCATCGCTGCTCTTGAGTTACGTAACAAGGATATCGTCATATTAAGTGCAGATAAAGGTGGGGCAGTGGTAGTTCAAAACATGAGTGGTTATCTTCATGAGGGTTTAACTCCGCTATCTAATACGGCATGTTATATGAACGTGGCCATTGACCCTACCCCGAATTTCAAGAAGGAAATTGATTCTTTCCTAAATCTAGCATATGAAGAAGGTATCATTTCCAAGAGCTGTGTCAAACAACTTTCGGTCAAGGATCCCCGTAAGCAAATTCTATATCTACTACCTAAAATTCACAAATCAATAATCCTCCAGGTAGACCAATTGTTTTGGGTATTGGATCCTTGACTGAACCATTGTCGGCCTTCCTGACATACTATCTTAAACCCCTTTTGTGTTTGGTTCGGGCAAGGCTACAGGATACCACACAGTTCCTTAAAATTATTGAAGACACACAATTGGAGCCAGAGTGGTTAATGTGTTCATTGGATGTTAAAGCCCTATACACCAGCATACCACACTGGGCTGGTTTACAAGCCCTTAAATATTGGTTGGATAGGAGTAGTATGTATCCACTGGGGTTCAACACGCTGTTAATTTGTATGTCAGAACATGTACTTAATAAAAATGTCTTGTATTTCCAAGGCCAGTGTTACTGGCAGCTTCAGGGGACGGCAATGGGAGCTTCTTTTGCTCCCATTTATGCTGACCTATTTATGGCATTTTTTGAAGAATGCATGATTTACGATGTATCTCACAATATCTATTTGGTTGAAATGGATATTTGGCGCAGGTACCTGGATGATTGCTGGATGGTGTGGCGTGCGGATGCTGGATATTTGCAGGAATTTGTAGAGTATCTTAATGGGAATATCTGTGGTATTGAATTTTCCATCACTTTTGATGCACAGACCATTAACTTTCTTGATGTAACTGTCTCGAGAAACCCAGATCATACCTTGGCTACTAGAGTCTTCCGCAAATATCCACAATACAACACCCTACTACATGCTTCCAGCATGCACCCACGCCACACCATTAGGAACATCCCGGTATCACAATTCATGCGTATGAAGCGTCTTAGTTCCACCAAATCAGACTATGAGGCAGCTAGTCAAGATTTATATCGTAGATTTCTCAACAGAGGATATAAAACACAAGACATTAATCAAGCGTGGACACGATCCTCCGAAACTAATAGAAAGACTATGTTGGATTACAAGATAACCTCTGTAGATTCCAGGACACCTACTATTCGATTTATAACAACATATTGTAGAAATTATTATGCCATCAGAAATATTATAAACAGACACTGGAACATATTAATGGCCAATGAACAACTTAGAGTGGTTTTGGGGGAAGAATGTCAATTTTCATATAGGAAAGGAAAAACACTGGGTTCCTTATCCCATTACAAACACATAGGTAGTGGGGGAGCAATTTACAAACAACTTACTATCACAGGACATGAACTGTTGGGTACCTCTTCCCGTGTGGCCATTGTGGATCCTGCAAACAGATCACCAAGTCCAAGCATTTTTCTCGTCGCAACACCAGTAAGGTTTTTGATTGTAAAATCTTTGGTAACTGTAGTAGTGACTGGGTTTTCTATATGGCCTCATGTCATTGCGGGGCATTTTATGTGGGCCAGACATCTAGGCCACTTAGGACACGTATGAATGAACATCGGAGTGATGATAGAAACAAAAAGGAAACAAATGCTTTATATCGGCATGTTCTAAAACGCCAACAGGCACAGTTCATGTTTATGATTATAGACAAAATTGTTGGTGATCGCAGCAATACACAAGGTTGGCACGATATATTGGATCATAAGGAGAAATATTGGATTTAGTCTGGGTTCATTGTTTTCGCCTGGACTCAACGACCATTTATAATAATTATATGGGGAATGGTACCTAACTATTGTTTAATTTAATGAATTAGTTATCAGGTTCACTGTTTCCGCTTGGACTCAATGTCCATTCATAACCACAATTTTATGGGGAATGGTATTCATCCAACTTTTAATTTAGTAACATAGCTATCAGGTATAATATAGTTACGTGTGTCAACAAAATCTTAAACATTTTTTGAACCAGATCAGACCTGCACATTTTTATTAGTTCTTGTATATAACCATTATATTTGTTAATATGAAAGTTAATCTTTTCTCATACATTTAATATATTTAATATATGTATACAATACAGATATTTCATGCACATGTATCTTGTATCACTTTCAATATATTGTCATTTCCTTATATACCTTTGTTATATTATAATTGATTGCTATTTTTAGGCAATATTTGTGATTAGATTTAGTTTTTCCCATTTAATAAATATTATTTATAAAGGTTTTCACACAAATAAATTGTTATATGTACATATATTATAACTATTTGTAATAAATTATCAGAGGTTAGGATTATAGCCTTGGTCCCCTGTTTTTTGTATTTTTCATTTTATTCATATATTATTCATGAGCACTGATAGTTTACTGATGCTCATTGGTTAACTTTGGGTATAAATTTGTACATCTTATTATACTCTATATGTCTGTTACTCTTACACTGAAGAAGGCATGTTTTTGCCAAAACCGGTTTGTTACTTTTGCAAATAAAGTTGGAATCTTCAACATCTGTTTTTGGCTTTTGTTCAACTGCAAATTTGCTGGCTAACTGTGTTCGTTTGTTCCATCTCGCCTTCATTCTCATGTCCCTCCCTCCTTCACCCTCCTGGCTGGCAGTTGACCTGGAGGCTGTCTTCATCCTGGTTTCTCAATGTGTCTTCATTTCTAGGCAGAATAATTATTGTATCTCTATATGGTGCGCAGCAAACACGATCTGAGGTAATTTCAGCAGTGCATTGTGGGATAAGGAGTTGGGTCTCGAGCTGCTGGAAAACTTTGAGCTTGCTAGTCGGCCGTTTCTGAGCAGAGGATCGGCTCCGAACCCATCAGTGAAGAATGAAGGCGAGATGGAACAACTCACATGGAACGTTATGGTGAGTACATAAACTTCTTTTTTCTTTTGCCTCAAAGTGGATTTAAGTCTGTATCCTTTATTTCTAAAAACAAGAACAGTTTTTCTTACCATGTATTTTAGACATACAGATGTATTGACCAATTATTCCAGACTTCCTGAGGAGGCAGTATAAGTGAAAAACTTTAGTATTGAGACAAGTGTACTTCCTTTTAATCATACAAGCTCTGCATTTTATAACTCGTAGCTGACAGTTCTGTCGGCTAACTGCTCTTTATTTGTGGAAGTTGAGGGCAGATTGACAGTGTATAGCTGATTTATATAGCTGCTGTCTCAGAAAACATGAGCACAAAGTCAAATTGGGAGACAGTTGCATTAGGGATGAAATTCAGGGGAATTCTAGTAACATAGCTGTGTTCAGTATTTATATTGTGGAGAGTGAGCCGCAGTTGAACTGCAGAAGGAATATTAATTTCAAGAATTGACTTGTACCATGAAACTGTCAGCAGGTTATTTACCTCACTCCCTCCAACACTTATATCATGTTCCCCATGGGCCAGGCATACTCTTTGTACTAGAGTACATTTTTTTCTGAACATCATAGCCACACTTTAGATTATATCTGAAACCGTCTAAATGAATGCCTTTAACAGGTGTGATATCACTAATCTAAAAACAATATTTTTTGAGTACAAAATGGAATTTACTTGCTACACCCGATGTTCCCCATCCATGTGAAGCAAAGTTCCTTTGTAACCAAATTGAAGTGCAACTTGGACAGTTTTGTTGGGAACAGGAGAGTCATCCCATGTTTGACACCTATGTCTCTGATGGATACAGGCAACCTGTAAAATGGCTCACGTCCCAGGTCCCTACTTGTAAATGTTTAAAATCCCAAGCCCCTGCTTACATTTCTGAAGGGTACCAGAACTTGTCAGAGATTTAGGATATATGACTAGGTTTAAAAAGACCCTTCTGGTCGGTGTACGCAGCTATGAATCTGAGTTGTGCACACCTATAGAAAGGAGCTACAGCTGAGTGGATATTGACAAGGTGTAAATGATCATGAGATTTAACTGCTTTGAAATTCCTATGAATCCAATGAATTTGACTGATATTACAAAAATGTTATCCTGCTGTTACCACTTCATTCTTGTTTTTTTGTTGAATATGTATACATTTTTATGCTACTTTGGAATGCTCGTGGAATTTTCAGTTTGATTTTCTCATTCTGACAGTGAGGTTTTATGTACAACTCCAAAGATGATTGATTTATACCTTATTTTTCTTAGCATCTGTAATCTGATTTAGTGCAGCCAGGAAAGGTGGCACGAGTTTTAGCATCTGGCAACTAAAGCTAATTGGTTAGTACTGGGCTGATAGCAGACTGCCGATGGGGGCTAAGAATGGGAGGTTGAGGAAAGGAGTTTTGTATCAGAACTGTAGAAGAAGACAAGAATTCAGGCAAGTATGCTAGGGCACCATAGAACTGAGCCCACATTTTTTTTTTTAATATTCTTAGTAAAACACTTTAAAAAAATGTTTGGTAAAACCATACTTTCTTCTTTAACAGACCCAGAGCGCTGGACAAATATACCTTTGTTAGTAAAAGTCTTTAAACTGATCATCAACGAATTATCGAGTGTCCTGGAAGCAAACACAAGTCGACAAACTACTGCAGATTGGGGTCAAGGTATTGTTTGATATCCTTTACTTTAAAACTGATGAATAATTTATACTGGTATGTTTAAAAAAATTTCTTCGGAGAAACGTCAATTAATAGTAAATGCTCACCATCAAAATGCCACAAGCTTAAAGATCTTCACCCAAATGTCAAAAGTTTCTTTCCCAAGAATGACTTTCATTCCCTGTAATACAACACTAAACATATCATATACACACAACATTTAATAGCAATGCCATTTGTTTTGTGTCTGAACTTATTTCTGTTTGCCTTTTTTTTCCTGCGTTTGTGTTGTCATCTGTTACATCATGAAGGTTAGTAAGAGTGGTAGAGTAATTAGGTTAGGTGACTTATTCCAGCTACAGAACCTTAAGGACTGTAGATGCCTCCTGCAGGTAAGACAGGGTTGCAGGTTACATTTCCGGAAGAAACCAGTATTTCTAGGCATTTGTCCTGTTCCCAAACAGCTTATTTATGACACTTGTCAACCAGGTTAGTACATCTGAGCCAGTGGTCCATTTTCAGTGGAGACCAGAGGAGAAAAGCAAAATTAGATATGCAGTAATCAGGTGAAACAAATAACTATAGTAAAAATGAAACAAAATGAAATAAATACAACTAGTACATTTAAGTATTTACAATAATGACATATCTTACCCAAGTAGCATAATGCAGCATTGTCTAATGTGCAGATAGTCATTAAATTATTAGATGTAGACAGGTAGTGAAAAGTAAAAGAAAGGAAAATGCAGATTATGGAGGATTTAGGCAAGGACAGGCTTTTGAGTTCAGAAAGTAGTGTTTGACTTCAGTTTTAAAGCAGCTGGAACTAGTGATGCTACGAATGTCAGGTGGTATTCTTCCACAAATTAGAAAGCTTGCCCTCTGAGGTATCTGTAATGCATTCCAGAAAGAGAAAGTTGTATTCTAAACTGGTCCCAAGCAGCAAAGGGATTTGGTCCATTGCGGATCTCTTCAGTCTGAACAAGTTGTTTGAGGGTGGATTCAAAATGCTGTTTTAGAAGAGAGTTGTTATTTTGCTTTTTCTGTGATCTACATGTTGACTTTGGATTGACTGGACATCTAGCTACACATGCCTGTCACCAAGTTACAATGGGAATTCCTCAGAGTTCAAGAAGTATCCATTACCAGTTTAGCTCTTGCCCTTGGTTTAGCTGTTGAACCTATGACATTTGCAAAGTGCTTGGCTCCAATAATTACCTTAAAGGTATCCGAATTTATACTTATGTGGACAACTGATTCATCCAGGCGATCTTTGGAGGAGCTCCAGGAGTCTTCACAAATCAAGCCACGGTTAACTATTTCTGGTCTCTAGAAGACCGAAGTCCCAAAATCCCACCCGTTCTGTTTTGGGACACTGCTGTATGCAGGGCATCAAAAAGTGTTACTCCCAGGCAAAAGCCTTTTTCTCGCAGTACTTAAAATTGCCAGCCTTGAACATATCCTTAAAGTTCCTCAAGAGTCCTGGGATATATAGCGTCTTGTGTATTGATGGTTCCCCTGCAAGGCTTCCTTTTTATTTCTCCAGATGTTTAGGGTTTTTAATGGTGGGACAGGAATGAGCCCTATTCCTCAGTCTGGGGACACTAAAGGTCATGAATTTGCTATTGATACAATCTTTACCTAAAATGCTGCTCTTGGCACCCACAGTGTACAGAGAATTGATTACTGGAGTTCATCCAGACTTATGCATATCAGTCGCATGTTTATGCTTAAATCCTTTATAAGTCCCTTTACTCCTACTACTATTGGAACTGTCTGTGGATCTTGTACCATATTCATTTCTTGCATATATTATTTGACTTTGCCTCCAAATTTGTTGCACTCTGTAATCATTAGCTGTAGCTATTTCAGCGACTACTACTTTTATGTATTTTCTTTGAGTATATCCGATTTTCTTCTATTTTCTGTACTGTTGGTATTGATTCCATATGATCATACCTTCAATTTCATTAATTTTGTAATTCATCTTTTCATTGCTTTTGTGCCATCTATATGTTAGTGTTTACACAGTCTCCAATGCAGCAATCTTGCCATGTATTGTACCTTTCAGTATGAAGACACTCGAACATGAATATTTTGCAGCCAGTGAAAATGTGTCTGTTTTCCATTCTGTACTATAAAATCTACATCTATTTCTTTCTATAGACTTTATAAACCACGTATGTGTAGTTCACTGTTACAGCCATTGTTAACCTTTCATATTTGGGTTTAAATTCACCCACCGCCACCAAACCTTGATCACCTTGATCATGTGGTTGTTCAGGAGGACTCTACTTTCCAGTATTTACATTTCTCGTCATGTTCTTTATATTCTGTTTGTGACAGGAATTTGCAGCAGTACCTGAAAGTGCCAGCAACGCATAATCTTTGGTGACCCTGTCCACCATTACCTTGCATCACGAAAGCTCTTGGAGACTGTTCCCCTAAACGTTCAGGTCCCCTTCGAGCTGAAACAGTGGCAGTTACTTGACACAGAACAAGTGCTGTGCAGTTTGTTCCCTAACCCTGGACACTAATCCTGACACTGTATGATCTAGCACTTCTCTTCCAAGCACATGTTTTTAGAGGACATGGTGCAGATTATTGGAGATTAAGAAAGCCAGCACAAGGAAATCTTGCATAGCAAAGTACAAAAGGTTTTCGCATTGTGGTAACTGAGAACAAGACCAAAACTTGGCACAGCACAGATGTTTTTGGTTCTTAACTGTGTGCCAGACCTTCGCAGAACTTCTCTAAAGGTACGATCTGATGTCAATTTTCATTTTATCCTCATCATATGGGTTTGGTTCCAGGCTTAGCAACAGACTAGGCGATTACTACAGCTCGCGAAAGCCAAAAGCTCTCAAGCTTAACCTTACCCACAGTGCCTCTCCTGTTTGCTTCAGATCTCGTTTGCCACTCTTCATGACAGACATGTTCACCATTGCTCTCAAGCCAAGTGTTGCTTTATTGATGTATAAACAAATTTTGAAAGTTTTTCTACTTTACTTGCCTTTAGTTAATAACTCACCCACTACTTTCTAACTTTTTTAAAAATTGTCCTCTTCTCTTTCCATACACCTTGGTGTATTCTGAACCATCATTGTAGATAGTTTCTTCCATACACCTTGTGTATTCTCATCTATCATTGTTCAAAGTTTTTCTTCCTGCTTTCTCCTTGTGTTTAAAAAAAATCTATTTCTTTCTACAGTAGGAATTACTGTTTGCCAAGTCTTTCTACCTTTGTGTGTGGATTGTATAGATAGCCTGTTGATTCAAATTGCTAAACTTTGAAATCTTCATTATGGCTGATAAAACCTCAAGTCTCTGGATTCAGAAGATGCCCGAAATGTGAGCACAAAATTCCGATGTACGCTCATTTGCTGTGTGTCTCTTGCCCTGGACCCTGTTCACTTTCAAGAAGATTACTGTCAGTTTCAGTCACAGGGTGGAAAGACTTATTTTGAAGAGTATACTTCCATCAGGCTTCAGTGAGGCCTTATCTCATGCTGAGAAAGCAGAGTGTAAGACCGATGCGTCTTACCCTTCCTTCTCATCTTCCAAAACCAAAAAAGAGAAGCCTGTTGGTGCCTTCTACTTTGTCTGCACCATCCTCAAAGGGCTGTCTTTGGTTCCTTTGGAACACTTGCAACTGACAGACTCCACTACTAAAACTTTGGTCCCGAAGTGACCTATGGAACCGAGCATTTCAGTGCAGGAACATTTGAAATCATCTTCACCAAAACTATTGGTATATCATCTTCGTTGTCAACTACTTTGGCACACAGTAAACTATTTGGGGAGCCTTCCCTTATGGATTTTCTGAGAACCTCCTTCACCCTCTAGTGACCCCTTTGCAGGAAGTCTACCTTCGCCTTTTCCAGAAGTTCCAAAATCATCCACCCTTTTTATCTGTTCCACCGAGAGCTTAATTGAGGATGATGTGGACAGGCTGGCGAATATGATACTCTGGGTGAGAGGTTGCCAGATACTTCTTCGGCTCCAGCCCCCTCCAGTATGGGAGCTGAACCTTTCATTAAACCCTCCGCGTTTTCCTTCTCTGACTTAATCTGAAGCATTGAAGCATTAGAGTTATCGGCTCCAAGTCACCAGACGCAGACTGTATTGCTTCTGGTGGTATCCCTATCTTCAGAACAGGTTCATGCTGGGAGATCTTTGGTCCAATCAGATTCGGAAGCCTCAGGGAGCAGAGTCTTATCTTGCCAGCTCCAGGGGTAGTGTCAACTCCTAGTTTTTTGGAGCAGTCTCTGCACCTTGTAGCTTCAGCACAGATCAGCTCGGCTCTGACTTCGGTCTTGGAAGCGCTCTCTTCGGAGCAGGGGGAGTGACCATGGTTCTGAGGGAGTCTTTCTCTTTTCTGGGCTCCTTTCCCTGGGGGGGTTCAGCTTTCGAGGTGATGGGGAGAGGCCCTGACTGCCGCAGTATAACTGTCCCTTCCACTTTGGCTCTAGTCTCTCTCTCCTCCTCGCGTCTAGATATTCAACCTTAATTCCCACTGGGTCAGCAAGTACCAAGACCACAGGAGTCTGTAATAATTCTCTCCTTTTCTGATACCTCACCAGATTACCCCACTGAGGAGGTTCCTAGGAAGAGAAGGTGCAAGAGGAAGAATCTATTATCAGAGACACAGACTTCGATGAAGGCAAGGGATCTCCAAGGTCACCCCCTGATGTCTCCTTTGGAGACATCCTGGAAATATTGAAAGAGAGGAGTGACTGGAAGTCCTAAAATCCCTGTTCTGGGGAATTTGTGTACCCGCAGGCCTTCTGCACTCGACCCTGTACCTCTTGGGTGACTCCACCTACTAACAAGCTCATTCAGTTGATCTCTCAGCAGGTGTGGAAGGCCCCTGATACTATTGAACCTATCCTCAAGAGACCTGACAAATTTTGTCTTCCCCTGAAGACAAATAGTTTTGGGCCATAGGGTTTTCTGTTGATACCATGGTCGTGGTGGCAGCCATAAAGAAGGAACTGGCCAGAGTTACTCTATCCATCCACCCAACCAAGTCTTAGGCGAAGGGTAGATTTGGGAAGCAGATCTATGCATCATTGACCTTTGTGTTATGGTCTTTGAATTTCTTGGCACATTTTATCAGACTTCAGAGGGATGTGGTCAAGGAGTTGTCTGATACCCTTGCAGGAACCGTTTCTGTAGGCTACCCTGGAGTCTGTCAGATTCGTCCATGAAGCTCATAACTTATGTAGGGGTACACTAGAGCAGCAGGTTCCATTATGGGAGACTGTGCGGAGCCATTTAAGTCTTCATTCATTAATGTATTCTCTGACGGATCATCCCTGTTTGGCCCTAACCATAGAAAAACTTGATCCAGGTGTGAGAAAAATGGAAAGGCACTTTCTGCTGTGGGTGTATTTTTCCACTCCACGTCCTTTCTCTAGAAATCAAAGAAGCAGTGGAAAAATGTGGTTCAAGTGGTTCCCAGGGTTTTTTCAGAACACACGTGGAGGGAGTTCCCCCAGGGGCAAAGTGGAGAACTTTAATGGAAGACACCGCTCACATGGCAGAAGTGGACTGCAAAACTAGGGTTTCAGGGATTCTTTCTCTAGTAAATCCTACCAGCACTCCTGAAAAGAGTCCTGATTGTCCTCTAAATGGATTTGGGGAACGCTTATCTCTGCAACAAAATGCTAGGCTTCAAATAACATCAGATTCTTGGGTGCAGAGGATTATATCCAGAGGCTATATAATTCCCTTTTCCCTTCCTCCTTCCATATGCAAGAAAATATACTGCGTTCCACTCATTCAGAGGGAACAAGCAGTTCTAGAAATCCAAAAACTGCTAGAAAGAAGTCATCCAAGAAGTCTCACTAGACCAGATACAGTCCAGAATTTACTCTTCTTTTTAATGCCAAAAAAGACAGGAGACCAATGTTGGATCCAAGTGTACTGTACATATCAGTTTGTCAGACCAAATTCTGGATGGTCATGGTACAGTCCATTCTTGGAAAAAGACAATTGGATGTGCTCAGTATGCGTATTACCATATAAAAATGGACAAATGATCCGGAAGTTTCCTCCAGTTCTGGCTGGGAGATGGTCACTATCAGTTCAGAGTTCTGCCATTTGATCTCACCACAACCCCCAGGGTGTTCACCAAATTGCATGGCAGTAGTAGCAGCACACCAGAGACTGCAAGGATTCAGAATGTTTTTGTATCTAGACAACTGGCTCGTCACCACTCCGACCAGGCATCATTTAATAAAAGCAAGAGACCATGTACTTCACATTTGTTATCTGGGAGTAACTAAATTATGAGAAATCAAAATTGACCCCAACTCGGAATTGAGTTCATAGGTGCCCTGCTAAATACTTCAACTTCCATAGCTTCTTTCTCTCCTATGAGATTACAGAAAATCAGAGTTCAGGTAGAGAAAGTGGTCAACAACAAAGTAACTGCTCTTCTAGTTCTTAAAGCACTGGGCTGCATGGCTGCAGTAGTTTCCTTGGCAAGATACCACATGAGAGGATACTGCAGTGGTTGCTAGTGTCTCAATGGTCAGTGTTACACCAACCCAAGTCGGACCTGATTTTGAGCACCAGTCGTTGCACGAAGATTTAGCTTGGTGGATGCTTTCTGAATATGTTCTAGGCAGCCCCTTTGTTCCATCAAAACCCACCTCCCAGATGGAGTGGGAGGCTCTTATCTGGACAAATGTCCAAGGCACTTGGTTCCCTACAGAGCCCAACTAGCATATCTTGGAGCTGTGGGTAGTAGTTTTAGCATTGCAGGCCTTTCAGACTGCTTTTCCTTCAGGAACAGTTGCAATTCAGACGGGCAATGTCATTGGCTTGGTACATCAACAAACAGGAAGGAACCAAATCGTATCCCCTATGTTGAGAAGCTGAGTGTGGCAGTGAACGATCTCTTCCAACTGCCTTCTGATAGCAACGCACATTCCAGGGAGTTTGGTGTGATAGCAGACAAACTAAGCAGGACTATTCTTCTGCCTCACAAGTGGTCTCGGTCCAAAGTTGGTGAAAAGGATTTTCTGTCAGTGGGTCCAGCCTTGCTGCAACCTATTTGCCTCTTCCCTGATTCAACAGCCTTGGATTCTGGACCTGGCTCCAAACCTATCCAGTCCAGAGAGATTAATCCATCCGAACATTGTGCACCTCTAGCAGACAGCTTGATTTCTGCAGTTCCATTAACAGCCAGGCTTCCCTCACTTTCCTTCCTGGTATGTCATATTCTCTTATCTTCTCATAAGTCAGCTACCCATAAACTCTATGCTAGTAAATGGACGGAGGTTTACCTTTTGGACTCATGATAATATTGATCCTTTTTCAGTGCCCATTGATAGTCCTAGAATTTTTAGCTTCACTTTTTAAAGCTGGTGCTTCCCAGTCTACCATAAAAATTAAATTGGCTACTATTTTTAATTTCCATAATGGTTTAAGAATCCTCTTTGGCTTCTTATAAGCTTTGCCAAGGTCACCTTAAAAGGCATACTCCTGCTAAAATCCCTTTACAAAGATCCTACCCCACTTTGGGATCTCAACTTAGTGCTGCAAGGCATTGTTCAACCTCTCTTTGAAGCATCGGCTGAATGTGATCTGAATTTTTTATCTGGAAACTGTATTTCTAGTGGCAATAACTTCTGTCTGAAAAATTTCAGAAATACAAGCCTTATGTAAACCTTACCTGACTTTCCACAGACAGTTTCGTTAAGAACCAGCCCAGCCTTTTTGCCCAAGTTAGTCAGAGACCAACATAGATCAGACCATTAATTTATGAGTATTTTCTCAACTTTGCTAACAAAGGTGAATACTGCTTACATTTATTAGATGCTCACAGACAAATGCATTTTTTTCTACACAGAACTAAGAATTTGAGAAAATCTGACCAGCTGTTTGTCATTTTAATCTACAACGCTTGGCCAGCCAGTGAGCCCAAGTGATGCTTGCCAGATGGCTCAAAGAATGGATTTCTTTTATCTGTAACAAAAAGAAAATTAGTTTGCCTAGGCCATTAAAGGCACATTCTACAAGAGCTGTAGCTATTTCAGCAGTTTTTTAATTTAGAGCTTCTGTGGATGATTTGTGCAGCAGCAACTTGAGCTTCTCATACTTTTTATTACCCATTACAAGTTGGATATGGTCTCCAGGGAAAGAGTAATTTTGGTTCTGTGGTGCTCAGGAATTTCATTCCTTGAGTCTTCCAAGGTCTAAGGTAGCTGGGGACTCTTTCCCATATGTCGAGGTTAAAATGAAAATTGACAACATCAGATTAAGAAATTATGTACTCACCATAATGTTCCATGTGTGTTTTTCATTTATCCTCCATTCCCTCCTTCCTTTTCCCGCCCTTGAAGTTTTTGGTGGAACTGATAATGGACATTACTTATTGTTTGTTCTTGTATAGTTCCATACATGATGTCTGAAGGCTTTTGGGTTTTTTCATTCTGTCTATTTTCAGCAAACTCTATCGAAGGTAAATAGAGGAGCATTGTGGGTAAGGGTTGAGCTCAAGAGTTTTTGGCTTTCAAGTGCTGTAGTAACAGCAGAGTCTGTTCTGAGGCTCTGAACTGAACCCATGTGTCAGATAAATGAAAATTAACAACACAGATGGAACATTATGGTGAGTACATAACTTTTTCCTTGGCTATTTCTGCTCATCTGTCTTTGGATCCGCCTTCTAACCCTTCCAGTTGCCAGTTTTGCACCCCCTCCCTTTAATTGCCATTGAAACAGTTCCATTAAAGAGGTCCTACCTTTAAGACCACGCACAAAGGAGATAGCTTCATCATGGGACCTAAATTTTATGCTTCAAAAGCTTGTGGTTCATTTGATCCAGCTATTTCCACCCACACAAATGTTTTGTCTTGGAAGGCTTCAATTCTCAATAGCTTTGTCCTCTGCTAGGTGGATTTCAGAACTGCAAACTCTCATTCATGGGGGCCTTTTTTTGATATTGCACAAGGTAGTGACATAGTTGTCCTTGGCTCAAGCTACTGAACATGCTGTGTTTTTCCGTGCCCCTAAAAGAGAGAGACTATTCTCTAGATGTATATAGGTATTTGAAATTCACCCTGGATATGACAAAGCAGTATAAAAGTGTGTTCAGCTTTTTATCACCTTTTGTCAATGGCAAGAAGGGAAAACCAGTCAGCAGTATATTTCATAATAGTTCATTGCACTGCCATCTGCTACACTTCAGTAAATCTCAGATCTTTCATTCTGCCAAGGCTACAGCTGCCACCACAGTCTTCATAAGAGGAGTTTATATCCAGTCCATCTTGGCAGAAGCTTACCTTGTCTTTCAGGTACACCTTTGCCAGACATGATTTAGAATTGTCAGAGCTGACTTTGCGGTGACCATACCTTAGGTCTTTGTGTTCCCTGCTCCTCCAGGAAGCCAACTGTCATCTGGTCTTAAGCTTAAGAAGTTGTCCCAAGAGTAAGTACTGTAGTAGTGGGTTATGAAGAATGTAGTACAGCTGCATTAGAAACTTGACATGATATAGTAAATACGGTTGTACTTTTTCCTCTGTCACTGTGGTACCTCTCAGTTGGGGTTGATACCTAATGAAGTTAATTTGTACCTTTCTTTCCACACCTTGACCAGACATCTTCCTTCTCAGGGTTCAGCAACAGCCGAAGAGACTGTTTAGCTTCTGTTTGGGATCTTAAATCTGAAATTTGTCATTCCTGGATAATTTGTGCTGTGGCTCCAGGAGCTAGGCTTAAACTTGCCAGAAAAGATCTGAAGAATGGTACTTGACATCCTAGCCCTGTGTAGGAAGGGGGTCTGTTGCGCTTTGAAGAGGGCTAACGAACTATGGAAGTCAGGCTGGTAATCAGGCTTTTGTGGCAGAAGCCCCATGGGTTAGTGCAGTGATGGATATATTCACACCTGCAGTTATGGAAATATCTTAATACATTGTACTTTGCTATACAAACAGTCATACAAAATCTGTATACTTTTAAGCAAGCTGTTATGAAAGTCTGTAACCTTTTACTGTGTGTGTGTATGTGTGCGTGTAAAAAGGATTATTTGCATACAAATGACGCTGGACTGCATGAAGCCTAATGCACAAAGGTACTAATCCTCTCTGAATTACGGAGTCTTGGGATTTCTTCCTGTAGAAGCCAGATGTTTGGCCATACTTGAGCTTTTCACCCTTCCCCAGCCCTTTGGACTCCCTTTCATTTTGCTATCAAAGCAACAGTGATGTAAAGGAACATTGACTAATGCTGTCTTGTTGTCTTTTGGCTTTTCCCGGTTAGGGGTCGCCACAGCGGAACTCCGATCCACTAATGATTGGCAGTAGATTTTTACGTACCGAGATGCCGGCCCTGATGCACAACCTTCAACAAAGGTACACCCATTCATGCATGTCTCCACACAGAAGACGCTGTAGCTGAGAATCGAACAGGACTGCGTCTTACTGTGAGGTGGCAACGCTACCACAGCACTGACTAATGCTGTCTATGGTTCCTTTTTCCACAGTTAGAACAGCATAAGCGTTGTTTGCATCTTCACTTCATCTGTTTAGCCTGCTTCAGGGTTTCAGTTAAGTATTCTTTTGAAGGTGGGAATTCTTATCTGTTTTATGACCAGCATATTTACAAGATTGTGTTCTAAATGTTGGTGAATGTTGCTCATAAGGATTACCAATTTTTTTTTTTTTTTTTTTTTTTTTTTGCCTGGATCCTGAGTAAGGTGTGCTTGGTTGATGGCAGTGTGCATCCTTTACTCCAAGGGCCTTAAAGCACAAGGCAGAATTTTGTCACGAATACTTCTGTCTGAACAGAAAGCACACATCTGTTCCTGGTTCACTGTTTTACCAGCCAGCAATTTGTGACTTTCCATATAAGTACTTTGAGATGAACTTGAGGCAGAAAAGTCAGGATGCTGACAACGCTGTCAGAGCTGGAAGATACTGGGGTCAGTGAGATTCCTTCGCAGCACCCATACCTGGCAGTTTTTCTGCAGAAGCTTCTGGCGGTATGCTTTGAGGGTCTAGGCTGTTGGCCTATAGCACTTTCTGATGACCAAAAACTGTCCTGGTTTGGAAGTCCGCATCCCCGTGCTGTTCGGGACGAGGTTGGAGGAGAATTGGTTTGAGGTTTTGGATGTGTGTTTGCAAACAGAGGTCTCTAAGATTGACCAGCATTCCAAGCACACAGCTCCAGGATTAGTAGTCTAAATGGACGTGAGCTCCCTTGCCTGACCCTGGACTGAGTGGTCCTCTTTCCCCTTCATGTACTCAAAGCTGTCCCAGGGCTTTGTAGATTTTTAAGTTGACCGGCAACCTTTGAACTTTAATCAGTAAGAGTGCCCTCTGCCAAACCGAGATTGTTACCTCCAAATCTGAAGTAGATGACTTGACCTCCATGGACACAGATGCCTCCCCTCTTTTTAGAACCAAATACTGAGGCCTCCTTATTGTCTACCCCACCCTCCCAGTGGATGTCTTATTTGAGGCATCTTTCATAGAGTGAAGATTAAATTGGAGGCAAAGAAATTGTTTGACCCAGATTAGATGTAGGAATTTTCTGGCCTTCTTTAAACCAAACCTCTTCGTGTAGTAGTGGAAATCCCTAGGTGGTGCATTTAAGCTCTTTGGAGCCAGATTCCTAATCTCCTGCTTTTAGAAAGCCAGACTTTTTATGGGGTCAGTGATCCCTACAAATGCCTGTAAGAACCCATTTGTTCAGTGCTAATGTCCCATTGATTTGAGCAAGTGTGATCTACTGTGGCTTCAGCTTAGATTCTTGATTCCAGTGATGAAGCAGAATCTTTGATCACTTTAAGAAGACTTGCACATCAGCTACTTTGGCCATTAAGGCCACGAATTGCAAGTTTCACGTGTAGGATTTCAGGTATCCCTCCTATATCAGCAAGATTTAGAATAAAAGGAACATTTTGACTAAGAGTAATTCCCATAATGAGACTTTGCCGTAATAAACGGCTCTAGGTTAAAATGGCTGTCCAAGCTAGACACTCACAAGGCCTTTTTAGTTTGCAATCTGAAGCACAATGCAGCAATGTGCTGAGCTGATGAAGGATACCTACACTGAGGTTAAAGGTAGTGAGCCTACTGACCTGACAAGTTCAGCTCAAACTTTACCCTTCACGCCCTACTGTCTGTCCCACAAGATATACCTGAAGCAGTCTGCCCTCCAGCTGTCATACAAGCCCAAGTCCTAAACACTAGCATAATCTAAAATCCTGCATTGATGGGGCTTGACAAAATTCTTGGATGCATTTTAAATAGCATGAAGTACGATTTAGCTACCCCCAACAGTGTTAAACTCCAGCCTCATTAATGGTTTTGTACCAAGTGAATAGAGAACAGTTAATCATTCCCCTGCATAAGGGTGGACCTTCCACTGACTGTTACTCTTGTGACCAACCTTACTTGTAAAGTCATGGAAGCACTTGAACTAATCAATAAGGACATATGGAACCTCCAAACATTGGACAACATCTTGATTCGCATTCATCAAGAGCAGGTCATGATTGCTTAACCTGGTGGGCTTTTTTAAAACGTCACCAAAGCAATGATGAAGGTAAAACTGTATACACACTATACCTCAACCTGGCCAAAGCTTTTGACACGATTCCTCATTTGGGCATAGTAGAAAAGCAAAATAAACTTGGAATAAACCCCTGTGTCACGTGCTGGATTTCCAGCTGGCTCATAAATGAGATGGCAGGTGATCAAAATAGAGGAAGCTACGTCTACAGAGAGGCCAGTGCCCAAGGATTTAGTGCTGGGACCTTTCCTGTTTGGCATCTACTTCTCTGAAGTAAAAGCCAACACCAAAGGGCTCTGGCTAAGTATGCAGCTAGGAGCAGTCACTGAATTCCCAAATGACTTGGCCATCCTACAGGAAGGTTTGTCTTAAGTAACAGGTGACAAAATCAAAGACCAAGACTGAATAGCAAAAATGCATGGTCTCTTAGGAAGTCCATCTCTCCCTGGGATCTACCACAGTATGCCCCTAAGGGTTGATCCAGATGTTTGGGATTTGGGAACTTGTGTGCACAGCGTTCTAACTTTTGACCAACATGTCTACTGTCATAAGAAAGTACTTTTACATTGTAAGCAAAGGGATTGTGTCTAGATCTAGAGATGTCATTATCCCCTTAACTTGGCCTTCATTAAGACCATCATCGACTATAGTATGCCGTCTGGCATGCATCTTTCCAGACATGTGCAACAAGTAGAATCCCCAAATAGGTACATTACTAAAAGGATGAAAGGCCTAAACATGTCCTGCATGAATGGTATCAAAGCCTTGTCCCTATACTCTGTATTTACAGACTGCTAAGAGGTGACTTGTACTGATGGATTTCCTGCACATAAATCAAATGGCATCTGAAATACCCCTGTCTAGGGATCTAAACCACTTTTGCAACATCAGAATGGTTTGGAGGGACAGGTTTATCATGCAGGAGATACAATTGCTCTGGAATAAACTTTTTATCTAAAATGAAGCTTATTTCTGACCATACTGAAGCACAACTTGGATCTATGGATGCATAATGAAAATTTATCCCAGGACTGCCCCTTCGTGTTAATGGACACAAGTAGCTCTTAAATGTTCCATCCCACACATGGATCCTGTCAAATTAGCTATGGTATTATCCCAGTAATTCTCACCAATAGTAATATGTAATTAACTACCATGGAATGGGCAAGGCCAGTATTGACACCAAATAGGATTCAAGTACCAGAAGGGAAATTGACTAGGTGTAAAATGGCCTACAAGGGCAGCAAACCCAGTGCTCTCCAATGAACCAGTTGAGACTGAAGGGATGGGCAAATGAGCTTCAAGTGGATTTCCTTGACTTTATGCTACCTTTGTTCCCAGGTAACTAAGCATTGTACGAAATGTGGCTGTGATGTGGAAGCATCATGCAGAGCAGATGCTATAGGGTCTGTAGTTGAGATCCGTATGGCTGATTACACAATTCATTTGACTCTGTAAAAGTAGAACTCCTCTACATCTCTGGCCAAGTAACTTGTGTTTAAATCCCTTACAGAAAAGGTATTTATGCCTGTAAGAAAAAGAAAAAGCCATACATTCGGTTAGGGACTTTTCATTTCCTCCACCAAGTTGTAGTAGGGAACTGTCCCTGTAAAAGTTAACTCTTCTGTCGGTGAGGCCTTCAGGATCATGCCACCCATAGGGAACAGCTGACAAGTTGGGTATGGGGTGGTGGGTAAGCTTTGTCCCCCCACCCCTTGTCCCTTCCATAAAGTTGTAAGGCAGATGGGGCCAATTTGTTTGGCAGTGGGAAGCCATTATTACAGAACTTTCAGATCCCGCCCTTATTAAAGCAAGATAGACTGCATTTACAAAAAAGGCTAGATTTTTCTAGGCATTCTACCAGTTTCCCAAGGATCAAGTACATGTCATCCCTGCTGTCAAAACTTGCCGTCCCAGTGGACCGTAGAAGGCGCACCAGAAAAAGGAAATATGGGTTTGGGTTTTTACTTCAAGTTCTGGCTTCAAGAAAGGGACTTTGAGGCATAATTTGGACCTTTCAAGATTAAATGAGTTCATAAGGGTTCCATTGTTCAAAATCCTCAACTTTAGCTTTACTACTTTTGCAAGCTTATGTTATCTTGGAGCTAATAAAATACTCTCCATCCCAGTAGTCAGTGTAGACAAGTGATTCCTGAAGTCTGAAGTGGTGTTTCCATTACCTTTTCACCCCCTTGACCTTTGTTTTGTCTGCTGCACTCAATGTCCTTGCAAAGTGCTTGCCTTCAGTAATTGCATATTCAGATTCTTCCAAAGACGTACCTTTCATCCCTTAAGAGAAACTCTAGGTTCCACTGATGGAAATGCGCAGCTGAGGGCCTTCAGCCATCAAACTAGGTTTCTGTTTCTCACAATATTTTGACAGCTTTATCAAAGTTGATGTCCTTCATGGATGCATCTGCAGTCATAACAACTGGGTTGTCCTGTCGTCGGGCAGCCCTTCGGTCGGCCGGATTCCAAAGTCCGGGTCCGGCTTCGGCTGATGTCGCACTTCACCCGACATCATCTCTGCTGGTCTTCGGGTATAAAGGCATCAGCCGACGCCATTTTCCTCAGTCTTTCTTGCCGCGTGGCGCCCGAAGCAGAAGCTGTTCGCAAGTGCCGGTCGGTCAGATCCAGAGATTACTACTACCGAATACTACTCAAGACTTCTAAAAGCTAAGTACCCCGTTGGGGACTCTTTCTTGCCTCAGCCGATGTCAGAAAAAGTCAATAACTGTTTAACTTGTGGGAAACAAATACCTCATAAAGATTTCCACTCTTACTGTTTGCCTTGTTTAGGCCCAGACCACGACGTAGCAGCCTGTTCGGCCTGTGCTTCATTCAACCGACGAACGCTTAGGCGTCGGTCGGAGTTTGCTGAACAGTTTTTCGGCTCAGATTTTGCATACATTATGTCGTCGGATCCTCCGACTACCCAAATTGTTAAAAAACGCAAAGAAAAAGACCGACACTCGCGGTCCGCGGTTTCGGCCGAAACCATGGTTAAGCAAACCGCGAGTGTCTCGGTTTCGGCCGAAACCGAGAAAACTGATCAAAGTACAGCCGAATCAATGATTTCTACTGAGGTTCCTGCTACTTTACTTGAATCGGCCTCAGCAATTTTACCTTCAACAGTGGTTACTAGTGACTTATCCGACACCATCCCTTTGGATGTCTCTACCCCAGCACGTGGTGCTGCTAGGCCTCCTGCAGCCATGTCTATTAAGGCCTTTGCCAGGGCTAAAGCAGCCAAATCTACTAAATCAGTGCCTGTTAAACCCCCCTCAACCAGGCCCACTTCTAGTTCACAAATGCTTACTCTGGCAGAAGATTTAATATCCTTAATTAGGGGATCTCAATCTCACCCAGACAGGGCCTCTCAGCCCCCAGAAAAGAGACCTAGAGCAGAGCCCCCCGAGCCTGTGTCCTCTGATGATTCTATGGATGACTCAGATATTACAGACCAGCCAGAGGCTCCTTTCTCCAATTATGAAGACTCAGATGCTGAAGAATCCATTCCAGCTGCTTCTCCACCAGAAGAATTCTCCTTTGGGAAACCTTACATGCCATGCGAGAACAATTCCAATGGCAGGAACAGGATTTCTCAGATTCCAGAAAAAGACTTAGGACTTTTCTGCACCTACCACAGCACAGGCCCTTAGCTATACCTCCTGTCCTCTCTGTTGTGGACGATGCATTTAATGATGTCTGCACTGCACCAGATTCATTACCTCCAGCCCCTGCCAAACCAGATAGATTTTACAGGGTACCAGACACTCATCATCACCTATACAAGGCCCCACTTGCAGACCCCGAAACTATATCCCAGGGTCCTAAGGCAGTAGCCTCGACCACAGCAAAAAACCCTATTCCTTCTGAAAGGGAAGCCAGGTCTTTAGACAGATGGGGCAAAAAAGTTTACACCTCAGCTACTCTCTCAGCTAGAGCTTTAAACTGTCAGTTTCACATGATTCAATACCAAGAGTTTATGCTTGATCAGTTAACTAAAAAACTATCCTCTGATGACTCTATAGATAAGAAATATGTATTAGAAATGGTAAATAACATACAACAGGTTAGTAACCATTCCTTAAAATGTGGCTATGATGCACTGGAGGCTTCATTTAGATCAGCCATGACTGGCACAGTGATAAGACGACATGCATGGCTGAAGGAACAGGTCTTACCGGATCATGTTAAAGCTAAGTTATTAGATGCTCCTATGGATAAGGCCAGTTTGTTTGGTACACCTGCCCGGCAGGTAATGAAGAAAATGGAAGAAAAGGCAAAATCTGTACAAACGGTTAAAGATTTCTTGCAGGTTCAGCCCCCAAGGTTTAGCAGGAACTGGCCTGCCAAAAATTGGTCCTTTCCTGACTCCACAAGATCCCAAAGGGGCAGGAATAGACGTTCCAGAGGCAGAAATCAATCTAGAGGGGGTGCCTACAGAGGACGACAGTGGCATGGTAATAAGAGGCACAGGCACAGCCACTACCACTACAACAGCACAATCACAGTGACTTGATCCTAACTCCGCCTACCAGGGAACAAATAGCAGCACCATTAGGCAGAAAATTAACCTTATTTTCGAAGAACTGGCACTATATCACAAAAGACAAGTGGATTTTGCAAACCATAGACCAAGGTTATCGGTTCCACTTCCACACTTTACCAGTCAAAAGAGGAATGCCAAATCTGCCTCCAAATCAAAAAACAGAAGCTCTACAGCAGATAATGCAATTAACAAAGATGAGAGCTGTGGAAAGAGTACCAATAACAGAACAAGGCAAAGGATTCTACTCCAGACTATTCCTAGTTCCAAGAAAGGAAAAGGTTGGAGACCTATTCTAGACCTGTCCACCTTAAACACATACATCATTGTCCCAAAATTCAAAATGCTGACCCTACAGCAACTTCTTCCCATGCTGGGCAAGGAGTGTTGGCTGGTAACTCTAGATCTCAAGGAGGTATACCTGCACGTCCCCATTCGACCAATTTGCAGAAGATACCTCAGATTTCTTGCAGGATCAGAGCACTATCAATTCTCAGCATTGCCCTTTGGCTTATCTACTGCGCCCAGAGTATTCACAAAATGCCTGGCATCAGTAATCGCCCACTGCAGACTACAGGGAATCCAAATTTATCCATACCTGGACGACTGCCTGCTACAAGGGGACAACAAAAGCAAGCTGACAACAGATTTACAAAGGGTCATTTACTTGCTACAAGGACTGGGATACACAGTCAATTTAGAAAAATCAAGGCTGATACCATCCCAAACAAGGACATTCTTGGGCGCAGAATTGGACACAGTAAAACAAATGGCATTCCTAACTACAGAAAAACAAAAAGAACTCGCTCTTTACTTCTTGGCACTAACAAAACAGAACAAGCTAACAGCAAGAAAAGTTCTGCAGGCCTTGGGCTTCATGGCATCATGCATAATCTTGGTACCACATGCCAGACTGCATATGAGAAAACTACAGTGGTACCTAAAGAATTTATGGTCCCAACACAGGCACAGCCTAGAAGCAGAAATTCCACTAATCCCATGCCTAAAACAGGAGTTCCTATGGTGGGCTCAAGCATGCCAGTCAAACCCAGGCCTACCCTTTCACAACTATCAAGCAAGCCAAACCATCACAACAGACGCCTCAGACCTAGGATGGGGGGCTCACATGCTGGACAAATGCATACAAGGATTGTGGACGAGGACCAGCTTCACCTGCACATCAACCTAAAAGAAATGCTGGCAGTAAAACTGGCAATCCAAAAATTCAGACCATTTCTCAAAGAAGGCCATTTGATAAGGACAGACAACACCACAGTCATGTGGTACATCAACAAACAGGGAGGCACTCATTCATACCCCCTATGCAGAATGACTTTGGACCTTTGGAATCTGGCACTCAGCTACAACATCCAGTTACAGGCAATATTTGTACCGGGAAAGGAGAATACTCTAGCAGATATGTTAAGCAGAACCACCTCGGATGCTCACGAATGGATGCTACACCCGGACATCTTCAAGACCATTTCAAAGAAATGGGGAATGCCACAGATAGATCTATTCGCTTCCCCTCTCAATCACCAGCTCAAGAAATTCTGCACAAGGACATTCCATCCACTTGCATGGAAAGTGGATTCGCTCTCCTTCAGCTGGAAAGGCCTGACAGCATATGCATTCCCACCTCTTCCCTTGATACACAAGGTACTACTAAAAATCAAGGAGGAACGTCCAAGGATAATCCTGATAGCTCCGAACTGGCCAAGACAACACTGGTACCCATTGCTGAGGAGCATGTCTCGGGGCGAAATGTGGTCAATACCCCTGATGCCTTTGATGTTAACTCAGGACAACTACAGCATCATGCATCCAAATCTAAAAACGTTGCAACTGACTGCATGGAACATCACATAGCAGCAACTAATCCAGATCTTTCCCAAAGGGTTAAAGACATTATCCTTGAAGCCCGCAGACCTTCAACAAGAAGGAACTATGCAGGAAAATGGAAAAGGTTTGTCATTTGGAGTGCTGAAAGAGGAAAAGATGTCGAATATAGATATTGCTAACATTCTGGAGTACTTGGCAGAGCTTTTACATACAGGCCTGTCCTATTCCTCCATCAAGATACATGCATCAGCTATTTCAGCAGAATACAGCTTTGATCCACCTGTCTTTTCACATCCTCTACTCAGGCAGTTCCTCAGAGGGATCAAGAATGTAAAACCTCCTAGGAAACCACCATTGCCAGCTTGGGATCTGAACTTTGTGCTAGAAAAGTTGACTCTCGCACCTTTTGAACCAGCAGCAACAGCAGACTTACAGCATCTATCATGGAAAACTGCTTTCCTACTGGCAATAACCTCAGCAAGGAGGGTTTCTGAACTTCAGGCTTTAATGGCAGTACAACCCTTCCTAATCTTCCACCAAGATAGTGTCCATGAGGACTAATCCTACATTTATGCCTAAGGTGGTATCCAGAGTGTCTTTAAACCAGGCAATACACCTACCTACCTTCTTCCCCAACCCACAAAACAGAGGGGAAAGAATGCTGCATACCTTGGATGTACATAGCTACGCTACTACCTGGACAGAACAAAAAGTAATAGGAAAACTGACCAGCTTTTTGTAGCCTATGCAACAGGAAGGGAAGGAAAAGCAATTTCCAAACAGACAATCTCCAAATGGATAGGAAATTGCATACGATTCTGTTACTCCTTCCATGGAAAACCAATTCCACAAAACATAAGGCCTCATTCTACAAGGGCAACAGCCACTACCACAGCCTTCTTACGAGGAGTGGCAACCAAGGACATTATTGAGGCGGCTACTTGGACCTCCGTGCATACATTTGCCAAGCATTATAATCTACCTCTGTATTCCAGATCCCGAGCAGGGTTTGCCACTGCTGTACTGCAGGGGATCCTAACCACACCATAAACTATTCTTCCTCCTCCCCTAGTTGGCTATGGTATTCTACCCAGTTGTTATGACTGCAGATGCATCCATGAAGGACATAGTACAGTTTTGTACCTACCATAAATGTAGATGTCCGAACTGGATAGCATCTGCAGTCAGGATTACCCTCCCTCCTTCCCCGCTGTGGTACTCCTAGGGTATTTACCCTCCTAATAGCTAGCTGGTGGGGGGAGTCTCTTATGGTGTATTTGTTTGTATATATGTACATACATGCTTATTTTTTGTGTTTGCCTTCAATCTTTTGGAAACATTGGCATTTACCCAAAATTTAGCCTTCCAAGAGGGCAACTGGCATCTGGGGCAAGAAACACTGAGGAAAATGGCGTCGGCTGATGCCTTTATACCCGAAGACCAGCAGAGATGACGTCGGGTGAAGTGCGACATCAGCCGAAGCCGGACCCGGACTTTGGAATCCGGCCGACCGAAGGGCTGCCCGACGACAGGACAACCCAGTTGTTATGACTGCAGATGCTATCCAGTTCGGACATCTACATTTATGGTAGGTACAAAACTGTACTATTTGGTAAGTTGGCTGGTTTGTAACCCTTCATACACCACCCAGGCCATGAGGCATTTAGACATACATGCTACAAGAAACATAAGAATAAGTACAAAATATCTCATTAGAGTTGCCAAACTTGCATAGTAGTATTACTCGCTTTACTTTTTTTTTTTTTTTTTTTTTTTTTTTTTTTTAAGTATTTGCATTTTTATTTTTCTGCTTTACTGTGAACATGTTTGGCCAGTTGTGGGTGCTGTTTTAGAAAAGTGTAGCTCTTCTGGTTAGTGAAAGCTAATTGCTGCTGTTTCAAAGTTGCTTAGCATTCTAACCTCAAATTAGCATTCTGATTTTTTTTACTGTTAGCTTTGTCTCATTTATTACACTGAGTGGCACTAAGCGCAGGTCCACTGAATGTCTAACTTGATAGTAACATTTTGTGTTCCTTCTGCTGAATCACTACCATCAAACCACCATCCCAACTGTGTAGACTCCATATATATTACAAAGTTCTAAACTAATGTGTGTAGGTGTGCACTTGTTTACTGTGATTGGCTACTGGCTGTGCTGTTGCAGAGAGGCATTCTGTGTATCCCAGTTAGTTCCTCACTTACTATAAACCGTACATGGTAGTAAGACAGACATCCCCAAATCTTCTCCCAACTCTGGTATTCCAGCAGCCACCATTGTTTTCTCCCTCCCCTCCTTCCCAAATGCTGACACAGAAAATTACACAAGCACTGGCTGATATGAAGGGTGAGAACCAGTCTTCCACTGCCAGCCTACTAGTACTTGATATCCTAAGGCAGTGTAGTCGCTACCTCATGCTCACGGATAATGAAATCGTGTATTTTGGTGATTGAGGACTCAGTTGTCAAACATTGATGCCACATTCACTAAGTTGGGCAAAGAATATGGTAGGCTAGCATTCTTTCAGAAGCTATGATTGCTGATAGACCCTTTCCCTAGACAAATTACTATTGTATGGTGGTAGTCCATGTAGGAATAAATGGCATGGTGCACAGGATCTTGAGGGATATTCAGAAAGATGTGCTGTCACAGAGAAGGATGCCTAGATGCAACAAGAAGATAATGTACCAATCTAGGTTGGCCTGCTTCTCGTGTCCAAAGGGATTATGCATACTGGCTAAAGCCTTTGCTGTCCCCATAATTCCTTTTTAAGTTGTGTTTACCTGGTAAACATCCCAAGCTAGCAAATAGTTCATATCCTAAATTAGACAACGTTACTACTCCATGCTGGGAGTCTTAATGAAATATGCGATCCGTTAGGCACTTTATCTGGAGCATATCCATGTATAGTAAGGAATGGGCTCGTATTCCTGAGTTTTGTACCTACCACGTCTTCAGGCTTTGTGGAGGACTGTGTTTCCTTGTATTTGTCAGGGACCACATCCCAACTAGAATACCTGAAGGCCCAAATAGGAATGTCTCGGAATTCCAACTTAACGTTAGTAAAGTTACAGATTCTCCTCTGTGCCCCCTGATGATGATGCACGATTACTGACCGCTATAGATGACATTCCTGTAAGCAATACCCAAGTAATCTTAGGTGATTTCAATTACCCTGCTTTGACGGGAGCCCGTACATCTCTAACATAAGGTATAGCTAGAGATTTTTTGGACTTGGTAAACAACCCCATGGATCAAGTTAACTTACTAGAGGCCAAAACCACCTTTATCTTGTCCTCACTGATGCAGTGTCTGTCTGCGCCCTCTCCTTAGTCTTCTTCCTCAGCAGTTAAGTAGGATCACTCCCTTGACATTTACACTCAGCTTCAATTCCCCTTGTAACCCAACGCTTCCATTTTTAAAGGCTACAGAAAGGTGAACTTTTTGTAGTTACAGAATCAGAAAATACACGGCAACAAGACTGTATGGCAAGTTGCACCTTACTCACCCTTAGACCTTATATGCTTTAAGGAATGATGGGCCAGTCATGTGGGGAGATTTTATGAATACCCATCTAATTCCTTTTTAAAAGAAGATGGTGCCGCATTGATCTGGAGTGGAAGTTTGTCCTAGAGAAGGGGTCGTAATTGTTTACCGGATCTCTCTACAAGCCATAATTTTATTTGCTGAAGTGTTCACTGGACTGTTGGGAAACAAAACACTCCATGCCCATGAGAGTTTAGTCTGACTCAGACAATGCAGTTATCTGCCGCCCCACAAGCTAAAGGGAATGTTGCACACCCTAAATGTGTGCTGTCAACTAAGGTATTGCCTGCACAGAATTAAAGATTAAAAATCTCATTGGCTGTTCTCTTGCTGGTAGACTAGGGGTGTCCAAACAGCCCCTGTCTAATTGACTTAATCCGTGTGTACAGTTATTAATCCTGCCATACTAAACACTTGGTAGGCACTGTCAGTGCTCCTAGTACTTGGCACAGACTGCAACTGTGGCATTTCCTAAGGGGATTAACATTCTAGTTATTCTGAAAACGGTTGTTTGAACATGTCTTCATACTTGTTCTAAACACCACATTGAGTAGAAACACTATGGCTAGAGATGGATTTGCTATGGTCATTCAGTCGAGCATTCTGCAACTTGGCTCCTGTTCTCAGGCTACCACCCCATCACCCTGAAACTCTGGTCAGCTCTGCAGTAATAGTGATATAAATGAACATAGTACATCTGTGAAGGTACTTGCCGTAATAGATGCTTGAAGTGGGTGACTTCGCAGTATTGCTTCCCTCCCACTCTGGTTGCTATACTCCTTTGGTTTATAGGCATGTTAGGCTGGAGTGTGGTACCCATAATCTTCCCTCTGATTTGTTTGGCTCTAACTAGCTGTTGGGAGAGGTTTATTTCTTTTATTTCCTGACCAGGTCAGGTTACCATTTATCTTCACCTCCATTGGCTTTTTTTTTATTCCCCTCGCACCTTGGTTTTACCTGCCCTGCCCCGTCCCTTAGTGCCCCACATTCATTCCAGATTTACCAGCCATCCTTCTACGGCGAAGACCGACTCCAGTATTGCTGTGGCCAGTTGTGGATACTAAGAGCATCCTGAGGGCTTGTCTTGTCTGTCAGGGGGGTGTTATGCTTTATGCACTCTTTAGACACCCCATGTCTACACACTTGTCAGAGGGCAACTCCCTTCTTTGGACCATGCCTCCTCTTGGGGAGTATCTGAGTGAGCGCCCTCCCACCTGATACGTGTGTGCTCATCACTTTCTTACCACTGCATCTCAGCTGGGCCATAATTAGAGCTTTATCCCACTGCACCACAAGGGCTTTACTCTCCTTAGTGTGCAAGAGTTTGAGATGGTGCAGGATGATACCAGCTTTGCACTGGGTCCATACTGGACATCCATGTGGATGTCTGCTATGTAGGAAGGAAGGGTTCTGAGCTCTAGAAGTTGGATTAGGTATACTGGTACACTCTGCAGCTATGTCCCAGTAGTCAAGATTACTGCAGCATTGATCTAGTCAAACATCTTTTTTGGCAAGTTTCTGCATAATTATACTTTTTCTACTACCACGCAGATTTACCTGAGCAAAAGGTTTTGTTGCGCCAGTTTTGTTTGTGTGGACCACAAATGCTATGTGGACTTCTGGAGATATTCCTGCTGATACAGCTCATACATCCCTATTTGTTCAAGAAGGACCAAGCCAGCATCTTGATGGCGACTCTGTTTTGGCCAGGCACCCTTGCTTTGTCTGCTTATGTAACTCAAAAAGAGAGCCAGTGATATCCCAAGCTGCATATGCCAGCTTAGGAGGAAGACACCTTGGTACATCCACCTAAATGGTCATGGCTTAACTGCATAGTGGATAGGACTGATGCCAGCAATCCAGAAACCTGTGGTATTCTACAGAGTGTTAGCCTGCTTCAAGGAGATCATAACTGGGCAGATAGAGTTCTTGGTGTACATCTAAATTTCACTAACAGGAACCTCTGTTCAACAGGTCTCTGGCTGTCTATGCTCCCTTTTTAATGCAGGCTTTGTTTACACTTCTGTTAAGGTCCCCTGGTTTTTCTAAGATTCTTCTGTGATTTCCTTTTTATAGATGAACTTTTCTGAATGGAGACTGTTCATTTAAGGCCACCAAGGAAGTTGGTGACTTTTTCTTAGGATGTTTATTTTTTATCACTTGTAGAAATTAACACTGGCTCATTTTGAGCCAGCAAGTGATTGTGCCATAAAATTTCCTTCCTTAAACTTTCTTGGAAGCTGTTCTATGTGTGTATCTGAACCTCAATCTTCTATGGACTCTGAACTGCATGCTGTTTTTGCTTGAGTCAAAGTGGTCTTGTGGGCCAATCTTTCATGGCCATAGTGTATCCGAGGTTTCTTTGATTCTATTCAACGTTATCTTATGCCTAAAACATCAAAATGAAGAGAAGTCATTCACTCCTGGAATGTGGACAGAGTTCAGATGCTCTTTAGCCAGAACTAAGAAATGGAGAAATGTTTCATGCATTTCAAAGGTAAATTGGACAAAGCAGTATCTAAGCACACCGAATCAAAATGGCTTGCAGACTTCATTGTATTTTGTGATCACTGTGGAAAACTTTTAGACCAAAAAGTGAAAGCTCATTTTGCCAGAACAGCAGCTGTTGATGTTCCCTTTAACAGAAATGTTTGTGCAGTGAATATGCAGGTAGCCCTTTGAAGCCCTACCTATACCTTTTCCTAGGTATTATAAAATGGCTGCCTGCTTAAGATTAAGGGAAGGTGTCGATGCTATGTGGGTTATCCTAATTCCAATGTCTTAAGGTTAATGTTTAGTTAATTGCCGTTTTTGCACTCTTCTCCTATTTGATTTCTTGTGCTACAGTCTTGGTAGGGATCACCACTGCAACATAAGTGACTTCACCACAGCCAAGACCGGAATAGCTGGTCTGGAGGAGAAGGTCAACACTTGCACAATACCACATGGAACATACAGCCCTCTAGAACACACACCAGCACTGCATTTACATAAAAACACAAACTGCACACCCACCTTCGCAGAGCTCTCAATAAAAATCTACCCAAACAGCAGAGACCTCCAAGGAAGAAATGCACTCTACCACCACAACACAACATAAATCGCGAGACACAACTCTCCTAAACAGTGTGCCACTCAAAACAAAGCCTCTAAGGCAAAACAGCATGCCCAGCACACCACTCAAATGTGAGTATTTGACAGTGAGGCACACTGATGTCCCACTCACTAGATTGAATAAGGAGAAATAACAGCCAGCTGTCTGCCAGGCGCTAGGATCTGCCACATAACTCACGCAGGTCCCTCAACAGGTACAAATATGACACTTGTCATTGTATGTGTGGGTGTAAATGACCTGAGACGTACATCCCTGGACTACATGAAAAGAGGAGCTTGGATTATGTAGCCCAGGCAGGTATGACCCTAGCCCTGAGCATCATCCTACCATCACCCATAATGAAACCACAGTACAAGCAGAAAGTTATTGATTTCAACAATTGGCTAATTTTCTGGTGTCATTCTAAGGGCATCCTGTATTTGTCTGCCTGGGATGACATGTATGACATACCTGGATGCTTTGCCAGAGATGGCCTGCATCTGTCACCCCTAGGCTTCTGGATACTGGCCAAGGCACTTGCCGCCCCTATAGTGCCTTTTTTATGCTGTGTCAAAATGACCAAATTACCACCGTAACAGCTGCAAACAAATGCAATCTGAGGGTCATGCTGCTCAATGCTAGTAGTCTAAATCTCAAAATGCACTTGCTCGAAGCACTCCTTAAAGTGGAGAACATCGACATTTGTTCTGTAACAGAGACCTGGTTCAAGGCAGCAGAAAGCACCCCTGCACTACCAGGCTATAACTCATTCCACACCTTTCGGCCCTAGAACTTGGACCAAAGCTCCAAAGGAGGTGGTGTTTCCATATTCATGAAGGAAGCGCACACCTCCAAACTGGTGGCCCATCATAATGCATCTGAGATACTTCAGGTGCAGCTAACGTTGGGTAAGACAGCAATTCAGTTTGTAGCCTGCTATAGGTCACCAACCATGTCCTAAGACTCGCACTCCATGTTCCTAAGCACCCTGGAGAATATTAAGGTCTAACTTAACACAATACTGGGCGACATCAACTACCCCTCCATTAACTGGGAAAACTATTCATGTACCAATACACTTGCCCAACGTTTCATAGAATTCATTCCAATGCCCTGAAACAGCTCGTTCTTACCCCCACTAGGGGTAGCAAAATCCTTGACCTGGTCATTGCTAACATGGGTGACCATTGCTCTACACCAATAGTCCTGCCTGGTTAGATCCGACCACAAGCTAATCACCTTAGAAGTCCACATCCACCCCACCACCCCCGCAAAGGTAACCACCATAAAAAACTTCTCAAATACAAACTTTGGGCTCCTAAAAACAGAGGTGGCCAGCATCCCTGCACCCATGCAAATGGAGATCAGTTGCATGACTGACTAATCATGCACCAGTGTACTGTACGAACATGTACACAAATACATGGATCTCGCCATACCCAATAGAACCAAAACGCTCTCCAAAAAAAAGGAAGCTGTTATGGTTGGCCCCCCGCCATAAACTCTACAACGGGAGGAGGAAACCGGTGCGGAATAAGGTGAAGTCCCAAGACTGGAAAAACTCCCTTATCAGCCTCAACAAAAAGTTGAGATCCCTCATCAAATCCTATAAAGCTAGCTATGCAAACAGAATTGCAGCAGATAGTAAAGACAAGCACAAGGCCTTCTATAGTTATGTAAAGAATATCCATGGCAATACCCGGATTTGCTCTGAGCTACTGCACAATGGTACCTGCTATACCGAGCCAACAGATACTGCCAATATACTGGCCAACAGACTCAGTCCCAACTTTACCCCTTTCTCCCTCCTAAGGGACCAGTCACAATACCAGTAGATTGCTAGGCACCTAGTATTACCGCTGCACAGTTTAAAACACGGCCAAGAATACAGCTTCTATGGGACCTGACAATATCCCTGGCTGTGTTGAACTAACACCTCACCTGTGTGCCCTGTTCAATCACAGCCTCGCCTTAGCTTTGTCCCTACCAAATGGTGCACTGCTACAGTCATCCCTCTCCACAAAGGAGCGACTACAGACCCTGGGAACTATCACCCCATTAGCCTGCTGAGTCTGGTATGCAAAGCTATGGAACGCATTATCATGGACCTAATAAACAAGGGTATAGGGAATCAACTCTGGATCCCACACAGTTTGGTTTTGTGAAGGGTAGATCATGCCTGCTCAACTTGGTTAACAACTTTGTCAGTCATCAGAGCTGTGGATGAAGGCAAGGTGGTTCATACAGCCTACCTTGATCTAGCCAAGGCCTTTGATTCCATTCCCCACTGAGGAATCGTAGAAAAACTCACTAAGCTAGGCTTCAACCCCTATATCACTAGGTGGGTTGCAAACTGGCTCACAGGTAGAACCCACAGTGAACAAGTCACGAGTGGACTCCCACAGGGTTCGGTCCTGGGTCCTATCCTGTTTGGTATCTACTTCTTTGAAGTCCAGGCCAACACAAAAGGACTTTGGCTGACCAGGTTCGCAGACGATTGCAAGTTGGGAGCTATTAACTCCCCAGGTGATGTTGACATCCTACAGAAAGGCCTCACTGAGACCAATGACTGGTGTCAGAACCGTGACCTTAAGCTCGATGCCAAAAAGTGTCATCATCCCCTTTGGGAAAAATCTGGTTCCCATGAATTACCACATCGTTGGTAGTCCACTGAACACAGAAGGCGTTACAAGAGATCTGAGAACACAGGTTGACCACAGTCTCTCTCTTGACCACCACATTGCCACTGTGGTCAGAAAGTCCTATGTAACATATCTCATTACTAAGAGTTTTGCATCTAGTAAGAAAGAGGTCATTGTCCCCCACTAGTCTTCCCTTATTAGACCAGTCATTGAGTACAATGCCCCACTAGACATGTACCTCATTAAACACCTGCTCAACTGGAGATGCCCCAAAAGTACTTCTCAGATCCTTGGCTTTAAACATTTGTCCTATATGGACAAACTAAAAAACTCCAGCTATTCTGTCTCATAGAGGCCATCTCTGCTTGACTTACAAAGCCATGTCTGACGCAACTCTGTTAGAAATGCCAGTCCCTCCACACCACACGCTCCAGAGACCTCAACCTCATTACCACAATTAACAGAACATGCTGGAGGGGCAGGTTCATAACACAGAAGACTGCCCATACTATGGAATAGACTTCACTTACATGTCAAGCAGAGCACCTCACTGGCCCTCTTCAAGAAAAATCTTGAGTGGATGGGAAATAGAAAATTCTCCCCAGGGATCACTCCAGTGGCTTTACTCGACAGAGGCACTGGGAACTAAGGTCAGGTGGTACAATGCCAGGATAATCCTAACGGCTGGGCTTGTAAAGGCTCCAAGGCCATTAGCTTAGTACACACCTATGAACCTATACCCGTAGATTTAGATTGCATGAATATTTTTCTCCAAAAAGAAATGGGGGGGGGCAGGAGAAAGCTTCCCAAATGCTCCTTGCATTAGTATTGCTTGGGAGGGCAGAACTTGTCTGTTGCCTTCTTTCATTTCTCCTGGCCCTGTTGGGGGGTTAAGTATGACGCACGGCATTACGGTAGGAAACTTGTCCGTCTCCACCCCTCCTATTTGCCCTTCTTCAAGCTGAATATCTAGTCAGGGGTTACATGTCCCAGGGTGGTCAGTTCTTGGATCCTTATCTGTAAGGTAAATGCAGAAGACCACTGTCTGGATATCCGTAAAAGAAAAAGAACCAGGAATGACATTGGTCGCCTTCCCCTTTCTGCCTAGAATTCTAACATCAGCACCTGCTTAGGGAATACTCCAGAGGTTTGGGACTGACATTTGTCTACAACTAGCTCTGTGTTTACAGAAATTGCTGCAGCAGTAATTCCTGGACTCTGGCATGTGCTGCTGTAAGTTGTATAGAGTCTCAGTACTTTACTGGCAAAAACTGAGAGTAATTGCAAGCTTTTTGATTCAGTGCTGCAGTGTCTTTCCTATAAAGCACATTAGCAGTTGGTGAACTTTTTCTAAAGGACTGTTGGAGTAAATAGCTTTTTTGAATTTTGCCAGGAGAGTCTTAGGAGATGATAGAGCTGTTGGCAGTGACCAAGAATGAAAAATAGTATGTACTGGTTAATCTGTTGTGCTGAGACGGATCCTTTCTGAATCAACGTCAGGAAAACAAGTGGAGGTGAAAAAATGTTAATGCTGGGTTTTTGGCCTCTAAACATCCAGTAGTGATGGGGGGTGCGAGGTAAAAATTTAAGATGTGCACAATGGAGAGCAGTTGTTTCCTTTAAGTAATTGAACTTCCAAGTATGCAGCTTGAGTAACCTGGCTAAGCATTGAATGCATAGCTGATCACAGTAGTTTGGATCTGATGTTTGCCTGCAACTAATCCTGTGTTGATGAATATTACTGCAGGAGTGATATCTGGAGGAGGATAGGCTAGTAGCTGGGACAAACAGTTTTTAGCACTTTATCATCGACTTTGTAGAATCATAAGTGGTACTGCATGTTGATAAACTTTCTGCAATATAGCAAAATGTACAGCAGAGTAATACGTTGAACAGTTTGGAAAAACTGATGGTTCTTTACAAGACTGCAAGAATGGCTAGTGTGGCAGTTTTGCTGCCTAGCAAAGTAACTATACTTAGGACTGCATAACTGGGAGGAGAAGGGTGACATTCCATCAGCTGATGTGGAAGATCATTGTGAGAAGGCAGTAGAAAACTAGAAGAGTTTTGTATTAAACAGAAACCTTGCAGGTAGGAATAGAAGTTTCTTCTGTTCAACAGTTGACAGTACCCAGTCATTTTACCGTGTGTGTTGGTAGGCCACATCTCAAAAATAAACAGGATTGAGTCTTTTTAGGAAAGGAACATCAAAATGGTGAGGTGAGCCCCTGAAGCCTTTTGAGGTATTGCTAGTAGTAAGCCTTGTACGTGCTTGATTAGGAGTGGGAAGGGAAAGATGGTCATTTAGAAGTCACTGCTGAAGCATTATTCCTTATCTATGGCCTCCAACTTCTACTGTAACAAGAACTTTTGGATATCTCCAGTACAGAACTGGTCATTTTCCCCATGTAACTTCAGATGATGGACTGCTAAAAAGGGAATAACAGCTTTTTTTCAAAGCAAATTGGTCAGTTATTTGTCTGTCCCCTTCCAGAGCAACTCCCAGGTGGTAATCATTTTGGAAATCTCTCAACAGCATTGCTAAATTTTTCATATTTGCATGTTTAATTTCTGAATTGGATTTATTTGGATTGCCTTGATCATTGTTGGGTTACTGTTGCAGTCAGTATCCTGTGGGTATTTCTGTTGCTGACCATCTTACATGCCTGTCTTCTGAGAAGACTACCCTTCCCCAATGGCTCAGCTGATGTTGCTATCTCAGATGTCTTTACATCAAGGAGTTATGGATCACATTACTTCCAGCCAGGAGAATAAATGTTTTTACTTCAGACTGTTCCCTGCTCCAAGAAAAGAGTTGTTAGAAAAGCCATCTTGGGCATACCAAGGCTAAGCAGACTACTAAAAGTTCCAGATTTTAAGATGTTGACTCTGCCGTGCCCATTTGTCCCTTGGTTCTCAGACCTTGGTAATGACATTAGATGTCAAGGATACTTAAACCTTTCCACCCCATCTTCAAAAGACACTGCAATTTCTGAGGTTTGTAGTGGAAGAGAGGTTACTACTATTTTACCTGCTTTACCCTTTGGTTTGGCTACTTCACACACAATTTGGAGAGATCTTGCACCAATCATAGTTCATTGTAGAACCCGGGACATCGGCATTTACATCTGCTTGTATGACTGCTTCAGACGGTCTCAGGAGGAGATGTGATGGGCACTGTAGTACACTCAAGACTACTTGCTATAATTACTCTTTGAAGGAATTTGTTTCAGTTTTGCTAACATAACTATCAAGAAGGCAACTAGTCATCCTGTCATGGACACAATCTCAGCAGTGGTTTACCTACTACGAGAAAAGGTGGAATCCTGGATATTCTTAGAGAAGCAAGGGCTGGTAGCAATTTGCCTCCATCCCTTCCTTTTCACAGATGCAGTTCTTCAGTTTTTGAAGAGGCTAACCCCCACTTCTAGCTCACCACCGTGCCATTCGAGCTGTACACTGCTCCCAGGATTTTCACCAAGTGCTTGACACCTTCCTTACTTTTGCCTGAAGGGGAACGCCACATACTTGCACCAACATTTTTCTGATCCAGTCTTCTTCCCAGGAGTAACTGATCAACTAGCTTAAACCTGTTTTATGGTCTGAACTTGAGGGTCTCTGCCAAACTCTGAAGTCTAACTTGCATCCTTCTTCATAGGGTGCTTCTGGACACATTGCAGTGCAAAGTCTTATCCTAAAGTTCTATCCTAAATACTTTTTTCCTGAAATATTACCAGAAAAGCCAAACAGCAAGAGGTCCTTGGAGCAGTACGGTACATATCAGCTGCCAATAGTCCAAGTGAAGAAAATAGTGGTTCCTCAATATTTGGATCCAGCATCTTCAACCATAGGGCATCTCTCTCACTTCCTGTCCCAGATTTCTAGAAGTAGCTCCTTTTGTGGGAAGACCAAATGAGAAAAATCTAGGAACACCTTTGGCTCTGGGAAAATACCCAGACTTTAACACTGGTTACTTCTGACTTGGCTTAACCTACACCAGATGGCTCAAAATGTAGACTGAGACCCCAGTATTGTGACCATAAATATCACTGTCACATACCTCAAGTACTAGTGAATGCTGGGGACTGATGGGGCAAACTTCTTGATAGCTTGATTTTGACCCAGGCAACCTTGGTTCTGCGTTATCAAATCCAAGAAGTCATTGTTTTCCACAAGCATTGCACGCTTAAGTTGTGAAGACGCTAATATGCCCCAGTCGTAGTTGTCTTTATTTTGATTGTATGGAGGATGGGGAGTTAATTGCAAGGTGAGCAGCATATGACCCGATAGTATATGCATTCTTAAATAGGTTATCTGTACCTTTTAAATTTTGTCAGCTTGTGTCCATTTAGCTCCTTGTGTGACTCTTCCAGTTGACAGACAAAGATTATAGTTCATCTAAGGCCAACCAGAAGGCTAATGGCACTTCCTTTTTCGTCCAGGAAAAACTAATGCTGTAACCCTTTTAAACCAACCACTTAAGTTTTCATCAAACTGCTTTCCTTGTGACTATTGCACCTAGTAGGATGGCCTTTGAAATTCAAGCTGTAATGGCATTGGAGTTCTGTGCAAGCTTTCATTGGGATAACTAAGAACAGGCTCATCTTTCATGTCCAAAGTTTTGTCCAGTGTAGCTGTAAACTAGTATGTGTAATTATCATTCTTTCCAAAACTCCCAAAATATGGGGAAATACTTTTAAATTCCTTGGATGTGCACAGGTAACTGAAGTAGTACTTGACAAGAACCAATGACATGGAAGAGGTCTAATTTTATTTGCCAAAGACAAGCTGGGGTGAAGAACTTTATCAAAGTGACTAGGAGACTGCATTGTAAAACTATTTTTTTGTAGAGCTTTATATGCTATGATGATTCATTTTACTAGAGCAGATGCTGCTGCAGTAGCTTTATTCAGTAATGCATGTTTGATGCATATGTAAGGCAATAACCCAGACTTTCTCCATGTTTTCCAAATACTCTGAAAACATGATCCTAAATTAGGGCAGATTTCTATACTGTTGTTTTGCCGGGTATTTTAGCTCCCCCTCTCTAGGACCAGCAGAAGGGTGAGCATTGTTTTGTCACTTTCTCATACATTATGAATGCTATGCTATAGCAGCAGCAGCAACCATCTCCATGGTAAATGTAGTACTAAGACTTGCTGCATCTTTTGTATGTTCGTAGATAACTCAGATGATATATATATATATATATATATATATATATATATATATATATATATATATATATATATATAGGAACTAGTGAAGTCAAGCAAACTTAACAGCTTTTTGTATGTCATGTTTGGAAAAGGAAAGGAACATGGACAGTTTCCAGGCAAATTTGGTTTTAGAGCTATCAAAGTTTTTTCTGTTATGAGTGATTAAGTCCTGAAGACCACCCAGTAGCTAATTGTACCAGGGCAACAGCCACTACAGTAGTTTTTCAGTCTAGTGTACTTGTGAGGCCATCACTTGGATTTCTCTTCAGAGATTTTTCAGACACAACAAACTGGATGTACAGTTTAGAAGCCAGGGCAGGACTGGATGCTTGAGTCCTGTAGAGCATGTACTGAAAGCCTTTTTCTCAATTCGGCCTTCTTAATGCTCAGCACTCATTCCATGGAAAATGATTGTACTGCAGAAATTATTTTCATGGTGCGCCATACTTGACATCATAGAGCATGGAATATGGGCAAGGCCACAGATGTGGGGATAGAGGCCCAAAAATAGGGACACTTTTTTTTTTTCCATAATAAATCTTTATTGTTATATTATTTTCAAACACAAATAAGAACAAAAATAACATATATTCACAAATCAAGCATTGACTAATATCACTAATAACCACACTCTATATACAATATTTACAAGAATGCTTCCATGTTATACAGTTAAATATAAAAAAGCATAAGAATAAATGCAAGTAATAGACAGTTGATTACTAAATTCTCTCCACATACATAAATAATTATTAATATTTCCAAGTTGAAAATACTATGCTAGTATAATATTAAAAATCTGTTCCCAAATTTTTGGATTATTAACATTTTTATTTTGTGGGTTTAATAGTAATTTATGAGCCAATAGGGACACTTTTTAAATATTGCTTTTTCAAAGTTAGAAAGTTGATAGAATGACAGGTTCTGCATTAGCTTGAATTTTCTGAAGGATATGAAGTCTGAAATTCATATCTGCCATTATTTTCTGACTTCAGTCCTCAATGATTTCCAGTGATTTGCCAGAAAACTACAGTTGTATGAGAAACAGGCCAAAATGAGTCAAAACTCTGGGCATTTGAGAGGTATGTGGTGAGCATAATATAGATGAGTGTCTGTCATAACAGATGGTTTAAGTACAGGGATTAACTGCTGCAGTAAGCATCTTTTCTCTTCTTGTCCTTAATTTTTCTTTTCTGTTGATGTCTGGGGGGTGCAAATGGCACTTCATCTCATTTTTGTATGAAATATTAATAGAGCTTTTCTCCCCAGACCTCCGCTGAAAATGGGTATTACCCAGTCTGACTTTCCTGGTAAACAAAGACAAATATGTACAGAAAAGGACAGAGGGTACTTTAAAGTTCTGTGTATATATGATTAGGGTTCTCTTCTCAGTCTGAAGTGTTGAAGCCTGTTGGGGATTATTTTCTTGTTGCAAAAGCACCATTATTAAGGTATAGAGTTAAGAACTGAGGGCAGTAAGTATTCCGAACCAGGGCACACTTGTACTTTTGGGCAGGAAAACTTCAAAGTGGAATGAACTGTTATTTTTTTTCGATACCATAGCAATGCTGTCTTGTCAAACAGAGGGGTTAGTCTCAATGGAAGTGTTTTCAGAAGCTCTAGAAGTCAGTGCTGATGTTCATTTTGGCCAGTTCCCTTGAGTAATGCTCAGACAGCTGTACTTCCCCTTAAGACATTCCTATGTGCAATTTTGGACACCAAGGGGAAAGACTGTCATTTTTAAAAGGTTGTGTTGTCTTTCCAACAGCAGAGAAGGAATGTGCCAGAAGGACCTTATGAGAGTACTAGGGTATATATAGTCTCCTTCAAGGTTGCACTTTAATGCTTATGAAACTGTAGTGGTACATAAGGAACCTTTTGCGCTGGGATAATTTTTTTCTCTACTGTCTTGTTCTTAACTTGCATATTATTGTACAGACCAATATTCGTTTAAGATTTTTGTGTTACATTAAAAAATGTATTCTGTATATCATGTTTTAACATTTTTGTGAAAAATTGGCATAACTGCTTTACATATACACCATTTGTTTTAAATTAACCCTGAAGGGAAGCAGAAAAAAGGTCAAATGACTGGTACTGTACCTCAGTCGACAAATTCTAAGTAGGAAAAGCAAATAGAGCAGTAAATCACATACCATTTATAAAATTAATTGGAGTTGTATAAACAGAGTAAAATGAAATTCTATGACCATAGTTTTGCATATTGTAGTTTTAGAATAAAAGTACTTTTTATGCATAAAAACAGTTAAGTACAGAATGCGACAATTTCATAATGATTTTCAAAGAAAATGAAACATTTCTTGTATGCAAACTTGTTGCTGTAGAGGGTAGAAGTTGCTAGGCTAATGCCCACAAGGGCAGGGAAAATCTGGCTTGGCATTTCTAAAAAACTTTGCTGGAATAGTACCAAAAAGCTATGGCTAGAGTATGGTACATAAACAAAGTGTAAGAAGGCACAGCTATGCTGATGGTGTTCTTTTCTACCTAGAACAGTGTAATACAAATTTAGAGCTAAGACAGATACCTTTTCAAGGTGGCACTTGGTTATGTGAAGGACTGGAATAGATTTATAGTCTAAGGAATTGGAGGTATGAATGAGACTGCTCTTTTGGCAAATGAAGTTGAGATCAAAAATCTGGATGCAATTTTTACTCTGTAGCAATGCCTGATAAAAATGAAGCTGAGAAGACAAAAGTTAAGAATACTCATAGCAGTACAGATGAGTTGCAAAAAGAACGTTTCGGTTTGAGGTCAAGTTTTACTTGAATAAACAAGTTGATATGAGAGAACAAGCCTGATGAAAATACTTGAGTGCTCCGAAGAGGAGGGAGGATTGGACTGTTTGGCTTGCGCTGACCATAAATTTGGGCCTCATGTAACACAGAACTCGAAAAGGCTCATAGACTTTAAATGCCAATTTTGAGTTCAAAGACTGAAAAGGCCACACTGTACAGAAGCAGGTTTTGAAGCATGTCAAAAAATGAAGTGATTTTCTTTGATGGTGTAAGATTTGCAAAGTAGGAAGAAGTGAGTTTCCTTTGACAGTCCCCTTTCATTGTATTTAAGGTGGCAGTATGTACAATTTAAGGCATTAAAAGCATGCATACTAAAAGATTTGCTTTGGTGTGCACTGACTCATTTTCTTCCTGCATGGTAGCACAACATTAATCCCCAGAAACTGCATTAGTAGTTAAAAGTACTAACCTAGTGGTACAAAAATGAGGATCGAGTTGTGGAAGAAGGTGATGAATGCAGGGCATAGATAGCAGCTACATGGGATAAACTCATCCTGTGCATCTTCTATAATAATCCAGATGGTTTGGGAACTTCTGCAGTTCAAATGAGGCAAACTGCTACCAAAGTCTACATAAGCTTGATGTGTGAATGAGGAGTTTACAGACAAAATTTTTGATCAGCAGTATATTTACAGGTGTTACATTATTAAAAAGAATTAATGGTGTGTTTGCCAAAAACCATGCTTGAAGCAGGCTGTTTGGCCTTTGGTAGAGATAGGTGGGAGCTCCATCACACTTGAGAAACCAAATTTCTTTAGCCTTCTTGGGCTATGCTATAATAGTATAAGAATAGTGGAGCAAAATCCCCCAAAACATTAGTCTCCAAGACTTCAGAAAATTGGTGAAGAACCATAATTTTTTCAGTGCCACAGTTTTGACAAGTCCTGTCTAATCTACCATTCAGTAATGCATTTATTCTCCTTTACCTTCCACCTGATAATTTATAGGTTTCTCCTTTAACTTACTCTCGCACCTGTATTGTGTGGGACCGATTTACTTTCCCATTATATTCCACCTTCTCTCTTTATCCTATATAAACTTCTAAATATGCTCCTCTCACTGTTCTGCTATCATTTTAGCCAGTGTTTCTACGAATTAACTTGCGTATAATTGTTTTTCTACAACTATTTAATTTGGATGTTACCAGTGTTTCTTTTTAATGCACTTGTAAATTCATTGTACATTACTCTTTCTATCGCAAGTTTGCCTAGATTTTGCCTAAAAAGGGTTATGGACCTACACACGTACCCAGTTAACAAATGTATAATTGTAATGGGTGTTGGAGACAGGAAAGCCTAGGGGTCTCCTTTCTACAGTATTTGAGTTAATGAAGATAACTGCATGAACAAAGTTGCTTGTTTGGCTAGTTTTGTAGAAAGAAAATATGTTTGCGTACATTAACCTTATGTATGTAGTTGGTTGAAAAATTTTGTATGCTGCAACAGATTTTTTTTGTCAAACTAATTGCAATTGCATTGGATATAAGAAGGTATGTGGAAAAGGGAATTTAAAGGAAAGGATGACTATAGGAGGTGAATGTGTTTTGATTAGTCGGTGTGTGTGTGTGGGGGGGGGGGTTACAATTTGAGAAGGTCAGACCAATTTATAGTTTTCATGAGAGTGGCTGCAGAACATAAGACTTAATTTGACATTTTTCATCATGGAGAGCACCAACATCCTTTGTAGGAGGTAAGTAAAGGAGTTAAAGAAGGTTTCATAAGGGTGCTTTTTAATGTTACAGGTTATAATTATAAACAGATGTGGTTATGACATACGAGTGAGGGTATAGTTAGGTACAGCTATGCTGATAGTGTTCTTTTCCACCTAGAACAGTGTAATACAAATTTAGAGCCAAGGCAGATTACCTTTTCAAGAGGGCACTTTGTTATGTGAAGGACTGGAATGGATTTATAGTCTAAGGAAAAATGAGTGGAAGCCATGTGAGAGAAAGGAGAGATACACAGTAGCTTACATAAAAAGAATGAGTTGAACGCCAATATCTGATATCAAACTATAAAGTAAGCAATATACCTTTGGAAGGTTTTTAGTGCATGGTCACAGTAGTAGTACATTACAACAAAAATTTGTATTTGGCTATGGAGGTTGTTCACTCAGCATCTATTCCAGCTCACGCTTCTTTAACAGTGTAAAGGTATATTCTGTATGCCCTTGTGCTTTGTAAAAGAACATGGAGATTTCCATGTGTTTTGAAGAAGTAATAATTACTTTATTCCAGTATTAACATGGTGTAGCCCCTTGGGGTTTTAGAGCAAATGTTAGAGCCTCTTTCCCTTTTCATATGTTCATAGGTCTTTCCTAGGCTAATAACCGCAAGGGCTTTTTTAAGCGTAGCCATGCATCTCAAATCTGACAGTTTTTTGGTCAGGGCTGTTGAGATTTAAAGCAGCAATAGGAAACTAAAGGAGAACCGCACCCACAGACTCAGAAACGTGTTTTTCATCATGGTTTGGTGTTTCCTACATTTTAACACCACTCTGGAGCTATTTACAGGTTTTTAAATATTTTTAGATGTAATTTGAGTCTGACCACTTGGGGTCTGGCATCTTGAAGTAATTCTGATTGTTTAGCTTGCCTCTAGGTATCCCATAATGCAGTGCTCATCTGTAAAGTTGCATCACACAGACCTCACTTCCTGTTACTGGATTGATTTTACATGCATACACTGCTGTCATTCAGTCAAGTTTTAAGTAGTAACATTTCATGCCATTCCATGACCACTTAAAACAGTATAAATATCACAGAACAGACTTTAAAAGTTTTTTTACTGCTGTTTCTTTTTAGAATGTCTAAGCTGCAGTTTTTTTGTGAATCCTTAATTGTACAACTTTAACTCCTCTCCCATCTTGTAAGTGTGAACAGAATGCAACTGAATAAAGTAAACAGCGACGGTGGGGCAAGCGGAGGTAACGTAGCTTGAACAGCTGCTAGCTCCGGGTGGTGTTATAACAGGAATAGCTGCTTGCTCCGGGTGGTGGTATAACAAGAATTGAATGTGCTCAAATAGCTCCGTATCCTTAAAACAGACAGCCTTCCTTTGAATGTGCTGAAATAGCACCGTGTTCTTAAAACAGGCAGCCTTCCTTTTGGAAACAGTTCCCTGTAGAAGCAATTTGCAAACCCACACTGATGATTACTAACATATGCGTTACTCCAACACACCGCACCAAATCTCCACACGAATCAAAAACAGAAGAAACCACTCGGTCCAGAAGTATAGTATAAATCCAAGATTTAATATGAAACAGCACACACTAGTTTAGCGCTTTCATCTGCTAAACAACGCAGACTTCCTCAGAACTCTCCCATCTTCCCTCACACTTGACTTTCTTAGCTGTCAAAGTGCTAAGGTTAATTTGAGTTGTTACCTGCTGTGATTGACAGCTCACAGCAGGAGCCTTGACTCATGTACTGTTTCCTTGTTCTAGCCTTTACTTTCTGTATGGGTAGGGGAAGAACCAGGGAGCTCTGACATCACTGCATGGGTGGGTTTTTAGGACAGTCATAGTGATGTCAATTTGGGGTGGGAATTGGCCAGAAAACTACCTGTATTCATTGGCCTTGATGACATCATTGAATTGGAGACTTTTCCAGGGTGGGATAAAAGTGAAACCACCACAGTACAGTAAGGTACTGTCCTAGTGGAAATGGTCAGTTTAAAATATTTTAAATGCTGTAATGTGTGTTCATAGCAGGGACAGTAAATAGAGAGAAAAGGGGCAGAGAAGTTGAGCATTTTATGATAAAATCCGTTCTTGTCCTTTAACTTGCTCCCTGGAATTTAGATACTTTTAGTATGAAAGACAGAGTTCCTGACAATCAATAGTCTTCTGGAGGCTGTTAAAAATATTCTCTCCATGGGACAAGTTAAACATCAGTGAAACTTTTTTTTCCCCCAAAATTCAAGTTATAGAAGCTGACTGTTCAAAAGCAACAAACTTCAGGGACTTAAGGGCATATGAGGATGGTTATTGGTTTCCGTGGGTAGGTCTGCAGATTATTATGGGAAGCTTTTTATTGAGGCGATATATGAGAAGAGGGCATTTTTTGCAGTTTTGGTGCAATGGAAATAATGAAATTGTGTTAGTAATGTAGTGCAGAAGAATGATGAGCAGTCAGACATTATAAACCCAATCAAAAAGTAAGTAAAGCCTACAAGATGTTTTGGTAAATACTTCAGAAGGTGAGGAAAATGTAATATTGCCTAAAGCCGTATCGACCAATGATTTAGTGCCAGAAGAAGCAGAAGGTTTGTTGCGGAATGACTAACATTTATTCCTTTTAAGCCACCATTGGCAAAATTAAAGCTGAATTTGTGCTTATTGCACTACAGTTATGACTTTTTTTCACAAAAAGGGAGGTTGGATTATATTGATAGATTTTCATGGAACAACATAGTAGAATGGATTTGTTTCAAGAGATATGTCATCTCTAATGTATCCTCATTCTGTTATGTTTAAAAATTTGATTAAGTACTTTAATGACTGTGCTAAGTTTTTTGTCAATATAGGAATGACGGGCACCGAAGCAAAAGTTCAGTAATACAGCCTGTAGATAAATTAAAACGTGCTTCAACAAAGTATTAGTTGAAGGGTGTGCATACACAACAAAGTATTGTACTGGTTTTATTTTTTATATTTTTCCCCCAACAGATTTGTTTTTCAATTGAACTGTACAGGATGTTCTTCATCTCACATTGCTGCAGTCCTTACACTTGGGTAGTCCGCTGTCCTCGGTCGGCCCGAATATCAAAGTATAAGGCTGACGTCGGTCAGGGCGCATTTAACTGACGTCAGGACGTCAGGGTACAAATGCGCATGACCGACGTCATATCCTCAGTCTTTTTTGCCGCATGGTCCGATGCAGAAGCAGCATTGCAAGTGCCGGTTGGCGTTCTGAGATTTTTCGATTTAGAAGTTTCAGACCGAGTTCAAAGTTGGCTAAGTACCCTAGAATATTTTAGTTTTTTCTTGCCTCAGTCATTTACCGGATGTCAGAAAAAGTCAATAATTGCGTTTCTTGTGGGAAACAGATACCGCATAGAGATTATCATACTTTGTGTATTCCTTGCTTAGGGCCTGAGCACGACGTTGTTGGCTGTCGCTCTTGTGCTAGATTTAATAAACGCACGATAAAGAGAAGGTTGGATTGTGCAAGGTTAGTCTTTGGGAAGCGGTGCAATTATAAAATGCCGTCAGATGCTCCGACGCCCACTTCCTCAAAGAAGCGCAAGGACAAGGCAGTTAAGCCTAGGCTAGAAGAACCGTCTGTACCGGACGCCAGTTCTTTAGAGGTGTCGGTGGAGCCGGTGGCTCCACCGGAGATTTCTTTGTGTTCCCAGAGTGAGACCTTATTATTGCAAGATGTGGCCTCTCAGGAGGCAAGTCAGGCTGAGGGGGCTTCTCAGGTTACTATACTCCCCTCCCTTCCTAAGGTGACTAGGCCCTCTCCTTCTGTTTCTAAGGCTTCTCCCAAGGGCAGGCCAGGTTTAGCTTCAGTTGGTGTTACCCCTAGCTCTTCAGGTACTATGCCCAAGAAGCATATGCTTAAAATGGCAGAAGATTTGATTACTTTGATTAGGGGTTCTATGCCCCCTCCTGCTAAGAGACCTAGGGTGGAGCCTGAGCTGGGGGGTTTGGAGCAAGCTTCAGATGTTTCAGAGTCTTCGGCTGAAGACTTGCAGGAGTACTCTCCTTATTCTGATTCTGATGTGGATGATTCTACTCCTTCTGCTACTCCTCCTGAGGATTTTTCTTTTTCAGAAACTCTTCATTCCATGAGGGAGCATTTTAAGTGGGAAGGTCAGGACTTCTCTGATTCCAGAAAACGGCTTAGGGAATTTCTGTTTTTACCCCAGCATAGGCCTTTGGCTATACCTCCTGTTTTGGATGTATGGGAAGATGTTTTTACAGAGGCTTCTCTTAATCCTGATTCTTTGCCTCCTGCTCCTGTTAAGCCGGATAGGTATTACAGGGTGCCTGAAGTTCATAAGTATCTTTTTAAGAGTCCTAGGGCAGACCCAGAAACTGTTAGCCAGGGGCCTAAGGGTGTTAAGGCTTCTGTTGTTAAGAATCCGGTTCCTGCAGACAAGGAGGCTAGGGCCTTGGATAGATGGGGAAAGAAAGTTTATACTTCTTCCACTCTTGCTATGAGGGCTCTGAATTGCCAGTTTCACATGTTGAAATACCAAAACTATCTCCTTTCACAATTGAAGTCTAAGGTTGATGCTCTGGCAGTAGGTATTGATTGTAAAGAGTTGCAAGATTTAGTACATGTTTCTGAACAGGTGGGTAAGCATTCTTTGCAATGTGGTTTTGATGCTGTACAGGCCTCGCCTAGGGTGGCTGCCACTGGGTCTGTTCTTCGCAGGCACGCCTGGCTGAGGGATCAGAATTTGTCTGAACATGTTAAAACAAGGATTTTAGATGCTCCTTTACAATCTGACGTGTTGTTTGGTCCTCCTGTTGAGACAGTCTTAAAGAAAATGGAAGACAAGGCTAAGTCTATGCAGACTGTTAAAGATTTTTTGCAGGTCCAGCCTCCAAAGTTTAGTAGAAATTGGCCTACTAAGGGGTGGACGTATCCTTCTTATGATTCCCAGTCTAGGGGTAGATCTAGACGTGGTAAGGGCAGAGCTCAGGGCTCTTTCAGGCCTAGAACAGGGAGTTCTCCTGCACAGGCTTCGGGTGAGGGCAGGGGTCAGTCCTTTCGTAAACAGACCCAATGACCTACCTTTTCAGCTGCCAGAGCCTGCTCGTCTGGCAGCACCTTTGGGAGGAAGGTTGGCACTTTTCAAAGAAAATTGGAGTTTAATTACCCAGGACAAATGGGTGTTGGATATCATACACCACGGCTACAGGTTTTATTTCCATACCTTGCCTCCTTTCAAAGGCATGCCAGACGTTCCTCCTCAACAAAGAATAGAGGCTCACAAACAGGTTTCTCTGTTGCTCCTACTAGAGGCCATACAGCCGGTCCCTCTGCCAGAAGTGGGCCTAGAATTTTATTCTCGCCTGTTCCTAGTACCAAAGAAGGGGAACACGTGGAGACCAATTTTGGATTTATCTATCCTCAACACTTTTCTGGACATTCCCAAGTTCAAAATGTTGACGTTGCAGCAGCTTTTACCTCTGCTGGGCAAAGATCATTGGATGGTAACTTTGGATCTCAAGGAGGCTTACCTTCATGTTCCTATCAGACTCAGTTGCAGAAAGTATCTGCGTTTTCGAGCTGGGACTTCTCACTATCAGTTCTCTGCATTGCCCTTTGGCTTATCTACTACGCCCAGAGTGTTCACGAAAGTTCTGGCTCCAGTGATAGCTTTCTTCAGACTAAAAGGAATACAGATCTATCCTTATTTGGACGACTGCCTAATTCTGGCTCAAGGAAGGGAAGAGCTTCTTCATCATTTGGAATATGTGATAGCAGTGCTAAGATGCCTAGGGTATTCTGTGAACGAAATAAAGTCCAGTCTAGTACCCTCTCAAGACATGTGCTTTCTGGGTGTGAGACTGAATACAGCATCCCAGATGGCCTTTTAACCCCGGACAAACAAAAGAGTCTATCCCTTTACTTCCTTCAACTATCTCATCAGTCCGGGCTGACTGCAAGGACAGTCCTTCAAGCCTTAGGGTTCATGGCATCTTGTATTCTGGTGCTTCCCAATGCCAAACTGCATATGAGGAAGCTACAATGGTATCTCAAAATGTATGGACACAGCACTGCCAGGATCTGGACACTGTCATTCAAATAATACCTTGCATTCAGAAGGAATTTTTGTGGTGGGCTCAGGAATGTCACCTAAACAAGGGACTCTCTGTGACCCGCCAGAGGCAAGTCAGATTTTAACGACAGATGCCTCAGACAAAGCTTGGGGAGCTCATCTAAATGGAAAGTGGATACAAAACAAGTGGCCTGTCAGACTACAACATCTACATATCAACATGAAGGAGATGTTAGCAGTCCAGTTTGCATTAATAGCTTTCAAGGAATTCCTTCTTCCAGGACAGGTGTTGATTCTAACAGACAACACAACTGTCATGTGGTACATCAACAAGCAAGGGGAACGCATTCTTATCCTCTATGCAGACAAGCAATGATTTTGTGGGAGACTGCTCTCAGTTTACAGCTCAATCTTCAGGCAAGGTTTCTGCCAGGAGCACAGAACTCCTTAGCAGATGTGTTGAGCAGACGAATTATGGATCCCCACGAGTGGAAATTGGATCCTCATGTATTTCAGAAATTGACAGTGTCATGGGGAACTCCAGACATAGATCTGTTCGCTTCTCCACTAAACCATCAGCTGCCAACGTTTTGCACAAAAAGGTTTCATCCCACAGCTTGGAGAGTGGATGCTCTTTCTTTCAATTGGAGCAATCTTCATGTGTATGCCTTTCCACCTCTGCCTCTCCTCCCAAAGGTACTTCTGAAGGTCAGACAGGACAAGCCAAGGATGATTTTAATAGCTCCAGATTGGCCTCGACAGCACTGGTACCCATTACTAAGAAGTCTAGTACGAAGCCTCCATGGCCTTTGCCTTCGATTCCACACCTGTTGTCACAGGAGGACAGCCATTTGCTCAATGTCAAGCTTCACTCTCTGCACCTAACAGCCTGGCATATTCTGTTTTGAACCATAGTGGGCCTCCACTTCCTCAGCAAGTTTTGAATGTTATTTTGGAAGCTAGAAGGCCTAGTACAAGGAAAGTGTACGCAGATAAATGGAAGAGATTTTTATTTTGGAGTGCAGCAAAAGATTTTGATGTTTCTGAGCCTAATTTGTGTGTGGCTCTTCAATATCTTACTGAGTTACTAGACAAAGGTTTGTGTTTCTCTTCTATTAAAGTTCATGCTGCAGCAATTTCAGCTCACTATGATTGCGACCCGCCATTGTTTTCTCATCCTTTGTTCAAGCAATTTCTTAGAGGGGCGAAGAATATCAGACCCCCACGAAAAGCTCCTACTTTTGCTTGGGATCTCAATTTTGTGTTGGAGAAACTCACTCTACAACCTTTTGAGCCTGCAGCTACTGCTGAGTTGAAATATTTATCATGGAAGACTGCTTTTTTGTTGGCCATTACCTCTGCAAGAAGGGTTTCTGAATTGCAGGTCCTTATGGCAGTTGAGCCTTTCTTGATTTTCCATAAGGATAGGGTATCATTACGTACTAATCCTTCCTTTATGCCTAAGGTGGTTTCTAGTGTGGCTTTAAACCAGACTATTCATTTGCCTACTTTTTATGCAAATCCCCAAAATAAGGGGGAAAAGATTTTGCACACTTTGGATGTACACAGGCAGTTGCGTTATTATTTGGACAGAACTAAAGGGTTCAGGCAGTCTCAGCAGTTGTTTGTTTCTTTTGCTTTGAGTTCTCAGGGCAAGCCTGTGTCAAAACAAACTATTTCTAAGTGGATTGGGTTTTGCATTGCTTTCTGTTATTCCCATCATGGCAAGGAGGTTCCAGCTGGGATTAGGCCTCATTCCACTAGGGCTACTGCCACTTCAGCAGCTTTTTTGAGGGGAGTGGCAACCAAGGATATTTTGGAGGCAGCTACTTGGAGTTCTGTGCATACTTTCTCTAGGCATTATCACCTGCCACTTTACTCTAAGTCCAGGGCTGGTTTTGCCACTGCGGTTTTGCAGGGCATTTTGGCAGCTCCTGCTTCCTTGTAGTTAGCCATCCTCCCTTACCTCTGCTTTGGGATTCTACCCAAGTGTAAGGACTGCAGCAATGTGAGATGAAGAACATAGTACAGTTTTGTACCTACCATAAATGTAGATGTTCAAGATCCACATTGCTGCAGTCCAATTTACCCTCCCTCCTTCCCCTCTGTAGTTGGAGGTGGTTGTGTGGGTTGGGTTGTACATATTGTGTATGTTGTATATATTGTACATATAGTTAGTGCACGGGTGGTTGGTTATTTGTTTGCTGTCTTTTGGTTTTGACCTTTATTTTTAAGGTCTTCTGACATCTGGGGCAAGAAAAGACTGAGGATATGACGTCGGTCATGCGCATTTGTACCCTGACGTCCTGACGTCAGTTAAATGCGCCCTGACCGACGTCAGCCTTATACTTTGATATTCGGGCCGACCGAGGACAGCGGACTGCCCAAGTGTAAGGACTGCAGCAATGTGGATCTTTGAACATCTACATTTATGGTAGGTACAAAACTGTACTTTATAGGTCACGTTAAAGTTGGGAAAAGTTTTGAAATGATTTATTGTGGTCGCGTTTTTTTATATCACAAAAACCTGGCATTTTAACAGGGATGTGTAAACTTTTTTTATCCACTGTAAGATGAAGTGTTTAGGTATATGAATTAAAAAGGATTTTCTTATGGCACCTAAGAATTTGAGGGAAGAGACTAAAAAGATGATAGCAAAACTGAGAAACTGTACGCTGTTGATTATGGATAAGGGTAGCAAGGTCCAAGCAGTGAAAATATTTCATCCCGTTAATTTTATGTACAGGTCAGACATGGATTGATTAACGAGAGAAGTTGTAGATGATGTAATCGAAGGAATTTATGTGGGAGGGGAAAAGAGCAAGAGTTAAGTGGGCTAAGCTGATCCTCTCCATAGAACAAGATAGTGTAATATTACCTTTTTTGAATGGATGCTTTAGGCAGGGGTGTTCAGCAAATGGCCATAGGGCCGCAGTCTGGCCCACCGAAGCATTTTATCTGGCCTTCTCTGTTCTATATCAAGCTGTTTTGAATGGATAAGACCCAGGGTGGACATGGTAATGTGCCCCCCACCTTGCCAAGTATGGTAAGTGGCCCCTGAGCCAAAAAGGTTGGGCACCCCTACTTTAGAGCTGTGCAGTTGACTCGTACACTTGATGCACACAGAGGTTTATAAACCAAAGTTGAAATAAATGGTGAAACTGGGAAAGTCGAAATAAGGGAAAATGATTCTATAAGCAGATCTTTAGGGAGAATAATGGCAAATGTACAAAGTACTACATTCTTAAAGTTGCAGAAAGTATTCTAAGAACTAACTCAGCATGGGAAATTAAAAAAAAAAAGTTTGCCAGTAGAGATAACTGCAAGTAGGGGTTTAGAAAATTGGTAAGAAAGAGTCTCTAATTTACTGGAAAAAATATTACCACTAACTAGAGAAGGAAAAGTAATCATGGGATGAGGCTAAACAGAAGTTTGAACTACAGGTGAAAGACTGCCTTCCCTACCAAGAATTGATATCAAGAGAGAATATACAGAGAAAGGGATGGGAGTGTGCTAAGTGAAATACTAGTTCTGGCAGAGGTTTTTATTAAGTCCCAGACAGAAGCTGCTAAAAATATAATTAGTTAAGGCATGCAAGATATTGCTAGATAACTTAAGGATGAGATTAACGATTGAAAAGAGACTGGAAAGGCACTTCACAAAGGAACAATGGGGAGAACTCTTGTGCTTAAGTATGCAACAAAGTCCAGAAGGTTTAGGATTTTTGCTTGGAAATGTTAGCGTGTATATTGTACCACAAGTAGACTTCAAGAAAGTTTCTTCCAGTAGATAGCAAATGCTGGAGATGTGATGGAGAAGAGAGGTAACTGGGGAACGTGTTTTTGGAGGTGTGACAATTCCTTAGATTTTAAAAATTCCACCTGTCGGAAATGTTTGGGGAGCAAATAGCTGTATCCTGAAGAAGTAATTCTTTTGCGCTGGGACACGAGATCTGAATTGTGTATGCATAGTAAGGCCTTACTGTTTTTAATGTTTGGTGCTAAAAAAGCAAGCACTAGAAAATAAAAATCATAATGTAAACAGACTTAATTGAAGTATGGCATATTGTAAAGGAGATGAGAGCTAAAAGTGGGATCTTTAGAAAATGAAAGAAATAACCTTGAATATGAACCTATAACCTCGAATATGAACCATTAACCTCGAAAAAAAGCATAGCAAAATTAATTTAAAATGGGTGGCGAAAGCCATACTCACTCTGGCTAGGCTTATAAATGCCCTAGGGCAGATAGCCTAGTATGAACCTATGAACCTATTAAATGGAATTTGGGTTAATAGTACATGGAAAATGTTCAGGAAGAGTGAGATTTAAGGTAAGGCAGGAATTGAGCAGTTTATTTAATGTTGAATTGCCGTGGTGGTGCAGCGGTTAGCATTGTCGCCTCAGCAAGAAGTTCTCCTGTTTGATTCTCGGCTGGAGCACCTTCTGTGTGGAGTCTGCATGTCCTCCCCGTGGTCGAGTAACGTTAGACATGCAGGTAGGTGCGTGTTTGAATGGGCGTGCCTTCATTGAGGGTTGGGCATCGGGCTGGCAACTCTGCACCGTAAAAATCCACTGCCAATCATGAGCGGACCGGAGTTCCGCTTTGGCGACCCCTAACTGGGAAAAGCCGAAAGATTTATTTAATGTAGTGAAATTGTTAAAAAGAATGTCCCTATGTGATGCATGAATATGAAAAATGTTAATATGATTTGTTTACAGTTAATACATGTGTGCCTAGATCTTCAGTGCTAATTTAATAACTGCTTAAAAACAAGAGACTGCTGTCATGAGTCAGTTCTTCCAACGTATATCTCAGAAGGCAGAACTTTTAAGTTAAGGTTCTACAAGCAAGACTGTAAATGAAGATGCTCAACTGGTGAGTCTCTGATCAGCAGTATTAGTCCTCAGTAGAGGATTCCTGTGATTTTGTTTTTTCCATTTAGCCCTGTATTCTGTTCATAGTGAAGCCTATCCTGATATTTAGGTCCAAAGCAACATAACTTCATCTTGAATAAGACATCAGTCTGTCAAGATGTCACTTTATTTCTGAACTGGCTATATGGCTCGAAGGGATAAATCCCTGACTAAAACCCACATGCAATTGCATATCTTTCTTGGCATTGTGAAAGCTTGCTGAGGGAAGATGGGGGCAATTAGCAGATATTTTGGTTTGCCTACTCCCGAGAGATGTAGTTAGGCCCATTAGCATTAATGTTTTGGTACAGGTTGAACTTTTAAAGAATGTTTAAGACCATGGCAGGTGCAATACACTAATGAGCAGTACCTGTAGTACTGTTTATAAAAAAAAAAAAAAGTTGCACACATTGGGAAGGATGTGTCCAGCCAGTTGACATTCAAGGTACTTGACCGTATGTCAGCCACAAGAGACAAATAGGGTAGGCTGTGAAGCAAAAATTAATTTACCTGGCAGGGTATGGAAATCTACCTGACGGGCACTGGAGAAGGGTGAGAAAGGGAGTTATTTTGGTGATCTGATGAGCAGCATAGGTCATCAGTGATGCAGAAGCACATTTCCCTCTATCTGAATCTGAACTGACCAGAAGTCAAATGTTTTGTATATTGGAAGGTGATTACTTTGGGCAAATCAAGATTCAGGGTGCTTGGAACAAGGGTTGTGAAAGAATAAATACAAAAAGAAAAATGGAAGTATTTTTTAAGCTTTTTCACCCAGCCCCACAAGCAGGAGTACACAAATAATGCTTCAGTCTTGGTAATGTGGCATTAACATATAAGGTACGTGTTATTGCCTGGGAAGCCATATGACAGGAATGTCGGACCTGGTCATGAGTTTAATCAGAATGTATTGGCAGACAACTTAAGTGGGCCTTAAGCACTCATCATGAATGGAGGCAGCTCAGGAAGGTTTTCCTTCCTCGCAAAGAATTGGTAGTCTAAGGATTGACTTGTAGCATCAGATGACAACCACCACCTGCAAGTTATCTGTCCTCACAACCCTTGCATACCAGCCTGGTGACAAGCGCATCTTCTGTCTGGAAGAATCAAGGACCAGCTCATCCGCGACCCTTCATTCTACTTATTTCAAGGGTTCTGGTACAAGCAATAGAAGAAAAACCCATTTTCATAATGTCACATTGGCCAAGGCAGGTGTGGTTCTCCTAGCTGCTGGACGTCTCCCGAAGTGCTGTTGACCCTATTATCTCCTTGTAATGCTCCTCTAACACCAAAATCTCACATCTTTCAGGCTTATAGCCAGAACTGTAGCTTAATTCTGATTTGTTCTTTCCCCAAGTGTTGTAAATTTACAGGAGAGTAGATAATGTAGTGCTACGAAGTTATGAAGTTATCTTGTGGGGATGTCAAAAACCTTTACCATATGGAGCGAAAGCCAAAACCTGAACCTCTGTGCTCCTGGCATTTATGTCCTTCAGTACCTTCAGATCTGTCTGATAAACACAATTTGGTGCTAGCCATCTCTTGTATCCACCTTACTTGCTATGTCTTGAATATTTGCCTCTGGACCCCCTTCTCAGTTTTTCATAAATTGTGCATTGAAATTGTTTACAGGAGCACATTGCATCTGAGTCCATGGAGAACATTGCTTCTCTCCTCCATGGGATGCAAACTTTGTAATTAGGAAAACTCATGTCTTTTTTTGTAAGAGCTAGCTCGTCCAACCTTGAGCAGTTGTTTTGGAATAGTGTGTTTTTGGCAGACATGTCTTTATCAAGAAGAACTTTGCTTCCGGCTTTAATATGCAGAGAACTTTGTATACTTCCATAAGGAGAGCGGGTATGGTTAAGGACTGGTCCTTCATTCTTGCCGAAGGCGGCTTTAATAATTAGCTGAAATAATACATTCTGTTACTTGTGTTGCACTCCACCTAGCAAGGGGAAATAATTCTACGCACACTGGATGTCGAGAGACTGCAAAGATTGTACACAAACAAATATATCTGGCTGGGGGACTATCTTTTTGCCATTCTTGCCAGGTGAGTGGGGGAAAAAATCAGACTTCCTCAAACTAATCGGCCATTTTTTCTTTTATGACCATGCCTATAAGATCTTGGCTGTCGAGTGCACAAAACATCTGATGCAACAGCTTTCTTAGAGTATGTCTACTGTTTTGGCATGGAGTGATAAATGGCTTTATGACCTAGGTGAGTTCTAGTAGCTGCTCAGGCATCTTTTGGAGCTGGCTGGGGTGGGTGATGTGGCTGTGCCTGATCATCTCTTCCAGTAGAAAGCATGCAGGGGGTGGGGAACACACTAGTAAGGCACAGGCAATGGTTGTGATGTTACAGGACAAGTAGTCTGGTACTGTTGTGTGGAAGGCGAATGTTTTAGGGACATATGTCCAAGTAAGCGGTGGCTTGTCTGTTGCAGTGTTCTTGCATGCTCACTTCTGACATCTGTCCACTATGTTAGTGGGAGGTAGAATTAAGCCGAAGATTCCACTGCAAGCTGCAGTATGCTGGCTTCATGTCTGGTCTTGTCCTAAGTTTGGAGCCTGGTGTTTCACACCCCTTAAAACCTACATACTTGGAATTGGAAGACCCTCTTCACCCAATGTAAAGGGCTGTCCCAGAAAGAGACCTTCCCATTAATGTACACACACTTTTTTAAGGGGGAGGCTTTGCTTGGGGAGAACTGACAAGGAAAGAAACTTCAGGAGATGGTAGTGGAGAGTGCCTGAAGTTAACAGTTATAAGAAAAAAGTATCAAATAAATGTTACTGCTTAGTGTCTGTGGCTTTCACCTATTCTCCGCCCATAGACTTTCCAAGCATTGTAGGACGGACATTACTCTTGAAGAACAGATTTTGCAGCATTGTCTAGAAGTTTGCAGAAGCTGCCTCTCTGGATCATTGCCTTCCCCATTTTTCAGTTTTACCACCTCCCATCATTTTAAGAATACTGCAGCAGTCCTTCATATGAAAATCATGTTATATTTCTGAGAGTTCTCACCATAACTAAATTCTCACCTTAGTCGTTGCAGTGTGATCTCCTGCCATCTTGTTTGTTCTGAGTTTTTCCCTTTCCTTTATCACTTGCTTAATGTGTTGTAGGCTGTCCCTGTTGTCTGGAGTGGAATATTTCTCCTCATTCTGTGTGCCATTTTTCATATTAGTTGGTGAAATGGATGACCTTTTATCTATCCATGTTTTCCCTTTTTTGGATAGGCTGAATGGGTCTTCCTAAGGAATATAGTTAGATTCAGATTGATAGTCTTTTCACTGGCAACCAGTCTACCAAACCCAAATGATGGAAGCTGTAGTTTTACTTGAAAAAAGCAAATCTGATGTAATTTTCATTCATTCCTCAACGAAGGGTCTCTGATCTGGCTCAGCTGCATTTCTTTCCAACTCTTGGATCTGACTCTCAAGCTCCTCCCTTTACCCACAATTGCTACAGTTATGGTACAGGCATGGCTCACACTTTTACAAGCTCTGAGCATAGTTTATCTTCCTGTTTGTGAGTAAAAAAAAAAAAAAAAAATTTCCCCCCTCTTTTTCTTATACTTATCCTATCCTCCCTTGACTCGTTTTTCATGAGTTACATTTTTTTTTCTTTCTACCTGTTACTATGTGGTATTTCTAGTTACCATTGCTGATAATTTTTAGCTTTTCCCATTAAAAACTTTCTTGCCCACCTTTAGGATAGTTATTTATTACCATTGCTGGTATTTTTCTTTCCATTCTACCTATTCTAGAGAGAGACTATTCTCCTTTCTTACCCTTTATTTCTCTTACATGCTAAGATGGCTGAAAAGCTGACTGGGTTCAAAAAGTACACTTTCTGTGGGTTTAAGATACCAAACTCCGATTCCCATAAGGTGTTGGTCTATTGCTTAGGAGTATCCCAACTAGAAACCCCTTGTCAAATTTGTTTGGGTTTTAACTCTGACCATAAGCGATAGACACAAATTAGTTCTGAAGGGTTTGCTACCTCCTCTTGCTCCTTACTCTTCAGCTTCCTTCTCAGGGGCTCAAACCCCCACCAAGAAGTCTAAATAGGATTTGGAGCCCAGGGAGCATAGGAAGCGCTGTTCTGTCTGATCTCCTAAACTACTCCCTCGGATCTGCCTGCCAAACGGCCTAAGCATTCAGATCAGACTTATTCGGATCAGACATCTAGGTGTCTTTCTGCTTGGCCTTGAAGCCATCATTTCTGTTTAGAGCCCAATTCCTCTATGCTTAGAGCCTAATTCCTCTAGGCTGTGATCTGTATTACAGGAGACACTCAAAAGATTGTCCCGTCGTCCTCCCTCTTCATCCTCTGTCAGAGCCCCCTAAAGCCTCTCTGAAGCAGATGTGGACAGGATGATGAAATTCCTCCAAGCTCAGATCCAGATGGGGGTCTTACTGGCTCTGGCATCTCCCATCAGACCTGTAAACCTTCAAACTACATGCCATTCCATTGCTAGAGCAGGGCGAGTCTTGGACCCAAAGCACTGGTGCGGGATACAAGGGGAATGCCTTCAACTGAGACTTTCAGAGATGAAGCATTAGACAGCTTGGGTCTAAATCCTCCCTCACGGCAGGAGCCCTGGTGAGGTTGGAGCTTGGCTCCTGTAATAACGGATTCTACTGGTCCTTCTGCTTTGGAGTTGATGGAGAGGGCTTTCTCATCTGAGTAGGTTGTACTCTTGCTTCTTTGGATTCAACGTCTGAGCCTCAATCACCCTATCCCTCTGGGACAAGCCAGCCCATACAAGATTCCAGGCAGTTCCTGCACAGAAACTTCCCCTATCTTCCAATACCTCTCCAGGTCATCCCACTGAGAAAATCCCTATGAGATCATGTTAAAGGTGGCACATAGATTCCCCTTGAGTATCTTTAACCAAAAGGCACCAACTTCAGTGAAGCGGACAGGTCACCAAGATCTCACCAGAAGACATCTCCTTTGGAGACATTGTAGAGATCCTTGGCCAGAAAGGAAGAATGGTCTCGCCCCACCCTGGGTGAAGACACTGTTCCTAGAAGCCTTTAGGGTCTTGGCTGATCTGCGTCCTGGGCTACCCTTCTGGCAGATGACCTGGTAGATCTGGTGTCTCGCTGGACATGGAAGGAGATGGATGGAACCAATTCCATATTGCCTAGACAAATTCCTTGCTCCAACAAAAGATCAGCCTGATTGGAGTAAGGGAGTTATCGCGGATGCTAAAGTTGTGGCAGTAGCCACAAGAAAGGAGCTAGCTGGACAAAGCCATTCTGTTCATCCTCCTAATAAAGTCCAGGGTGATGGACAGGTTTGAAAAATGTGTTTACCCTTCAGCAGTGTCTGCTGTGCGGTCGTTCAACTATTTGGGACATTCTACCAGATTGATTGCAGAGAGACTTGTGTTTACAGTTGTTTACTGGGAAATTCTAACTGGATACAGGTCTCTTCAGCGGAGGCCCGGGGAGAAAAGCTCAACAGAACAATAAATGAGCAGCAGAGTACATGAAGAACAATTGAACATACGTACAATAGCAAATGCATACTGCAGAAAACAGCTGTGCATACAATATGAAATTAACAGATATACCAATATCTAGCTAGAGGCTAGGGATAAAGGTAGGATGTATGTACAGATAGTACTAAGCTGAAACTGGTACTGTTCTAACCTTGTATACCTAAATCTTGTATACAAATATTGCACTAAACTCAGATATAAAGCAGATGCTTCACATGAAGGTGGAACAAGCTATTAGGGCTAATGGGATGGAAGGGAAGATAGAGGAGTAAGAGAGGGGACTGAGTGAGTAGTATATGTGGTAGTGAGAGGAAGCTAGGTGCAAGTCAGTTGGATATGTATTTGGAGTTGAGATGAAGTGAGGTAGTTAAGCATGTTATAACCGGTCTGCAAGATTGAGTGAGGAAGGAAGGGGAGGGTAAAGGGTGAGCCAGAACCTGCAGAGGAAGGAATGCAATGATCAGGCGGTGAGGCAGGGGAGGTAAAAAGGAGGGTTACTAGTCGGTATTGGTGCATGGGCATAACCAGAGACTTTTTAAGTGAGTTTTTAGTGCAGTCTTGAAGTGATTGCAAGAAGAGGTAGTGTGGTTATAGAGATGGGGGATTTATCCATAAGCTGGATATGACACAGGAGAATAGTGCTTCTCCTGCTGAGTTCTTGGGTTTGGTCGCGAAGTAGATTTTTGCTGCTGGAGCGTAGTGGTCTAGTGGAGAAGTTAGGGTTGGAGAAGGTTTTGAAGGGATGGGACTTTGTGGATGGTTTACTAACTTGTGGGCGAGAGAGATGATTCAGGTGAAGTTCAGGGAGTTCAAGACGGTTAGGTTCTATAAGTGAGATACAGTGGTGGCTGCAGTAAGATGCACCAGTGGCAAATTACTTAAGGATTAAGGAACTCTCCAAGTCTAATCCTAGGTCCAAGTCGGTGGAGTTTTCTTCGCAACTGGCCACCCTTAAATTGATTTCTAATGCATCCATGAAGTTAATCTCTCATGCTGCAGGTTCCTCACTTTGATGGATCTTTAAGAAACATGCTTATGGTAGTGAGCAAGATGAAAAGACTTTCTGCCGTAGGAGTTTGGTTTTCTACCCCAGCTTGAGAGGAGAAACTTCTCCCAGAGGCAGATGGGAAGTTCCAATGGAAGACACTGCCCTCACAGCAGAGGAGGCCTGCAAAATCAAGGGTTTTTGAGACTCCTTTTTTGGATAGTCCCTTTCAGCTCTTCTGAAGAGTTGCCCAACTGCTCTTCTTTGGAGACTGTTTGTGGGGGCTTACCTCTACACATAGACTGGGCTATCACAAAAGAAACTTGGGTGCAAAAAAAATATATACGGAGTATATTTAATTCCTTTTTACAAACCCCACCATCCAAGCAGAAAACTCCCCAATGTTCCACCCAGTCAGTGGGAGTTGGCAACTGCTAAACATAGTCATTCAAGAGGTCCCACTAGTCCAGAGAGTATTCAGAACTTAATCAAGGTTCTTTTTTGTGCCAAAGAAACCAGGGGTCCTTTGGCCCATTCTGGATCTCAGTAATCTAAATCAGTTTATAAAGAGCTCAGCGTTCTGGATGGTCACTGTTCAGTCCATCCTACCTCTTCTACAGAAGGACAACTAGATGTTCTCTCTATAGGTCTCCAGGATATGTTCTGTCACATCAGAATGAACAGATGCTTCCGGAGATTTTTTCAGTTTTGGTTTGGGATAGTTATTAACAATTCAGAGCCTCTCCCTTTGGTCTCTCCACAACCACCAAGATGTTCACCAAATGCATGGCAAGTTGGTAGCAGCTTATGTCAGACTGCTCGGATTCATTGTTTCCTTACCTTGACAACTGGCTGCTCACTGCCTCAACCAGGCGTCTCCTCAAAAAGAACAGGAATTAACTCCTATTATGTCAGTCTTTAGGGACCACAGTCAATTATTTCAAGCTTCAGCCACTTCAGGTCTTTAGAGTTTATAGGAGCTTGCCTGGATATAGCCATTCAGCTGGCCTTTCTTTCACCAAAGTACAGTCCTTAAGATTGCATGTCTGGGAGATACTTTCACACTCTTCTCCCTCAGCAGAACTTTCTTTTCAGGCCTTAGGATAAGTGGTTGTGACAGTCTCATTACTACCAACTGCTTGTTTCTACATGCATGTTCTTAAGGGGACTCTAGTGGCTCAATGGTCAGTTCAGCAGCTTCTGACCATCTATAAAACTTTCTGGGGTTTTCAGGAACTCCTTGCATTGCTGGATTCAGTTCAGCAAAGTTTGTCAAGGTCATCTTTGTATTCTCCCCCTAGTAAACACGGTGACCAAGGACACTTCCCAGTTTGGATGGAGGGGGCATTTCTTGGAACAGACTGTCCAAGGCAGGTGGACCCCAGAAAAGACCAATTTGCATATCAGTGTCCTAGAGATGAGCAGTCTTCCTAGCAATGCAGGTCTTTCCGAACCGTCTTGTAGGGACATTTGTTATACTGACGGGCAACCTGTCTGTGGTTTGATAAGTCTGATAGGGTGGGCAGTCCCCTACCCCCTTTATCAAGAACTAATGAAAGTGTGGCAATGGGCAGTCTCCTCCAACCACTTTCTTCTAGCAACGCATCGACTGTGGAAATCCAGAGTGCTAGCAGATAAACTCTCAGGACTATTCTGATACCTAATGAGTTGTCTCGATCTCAATCAAGCAGTGGTGGAGAGATGCTCTCATTCATGGGGTCACCCTTGCTGCAATCTGTGTCTCCCCTCAACAAGTGCAGCAGGTTCTTTGCCCTAACCACACCCCCCCCCCCCCCCCCAAGCAGGAGTTAGATGCTCTAGTCCACATTTGGCCCTCTGGTCTCTTTTACACTTACCCCATTACCTCTAATCTCCAAATTTCTTCAGAAAGCACTTGGGTTGAAAAGCAAGGTTATCCTCATTGCCACCTTCGGCCTCAAGTATGGCTCCCCTTCCTTTGGTGGTCTCTCCTTTTTCCACTGTGAACACTGGATACCTCTAGATTTTATCCCTCATCCCACAGGGATGGCTCACCCAGACATTCCAGGACTCAAGTTGACCACGTATTTTCTCCAGTTCCAATGATGACTATGCAGTCCACGCTTTCTTCCCCGATTCACCAGGTTTTAATAATATCCCAAAAAGCTCCCACTAGAAAAGTATACAAGTAAATTAGAGATTTTCTTACTGGGCCCATCAGAGAGAATTGGATTACTTCACCCATTTCCTGCTGTTTGATTTTCTTACTTCAGTTTTTCAAGGAGCTAGGTTTTCCACCATCAACATTCAGCTAGCAGCCATCTCCAATTGTCACACTGGATATGCCTTCCCTTTAATTTTCTCCAAGTTATTCAAAGTCTTCCATAAAGGTTCCTTTTTTCTCAGACCTCTAAGTTCTTTCTGTGCCATGGGACCTTACACGCATGTTACAAAGTTGGACTCTGCCTCCTTTTGAGCCTTCAGCCAAGTCTGACCTCAAATTCCTTTCTTAGAAGGCAACTTTGTTAGTAGTCATCACTTCAGCTAGGTGAGTTTCTGAACACCAAACTCTCTTCTGAAAATCAGTTTGCTTGATATTCCAGAAAGATGGGGACACTTTAAATACTAATCCTCCTTTTCTGCCCAAAGTAGCATCTGAGGTGAACATCAATCAAGTGATCGACTTTACCTTTGTTTCCAAATTTTCCTAATAAAACAGAATACATATTTTACATTTTAGGTGTGTATAGACAACTTTTTTTTTCTTAAGAAAAAGTTTTTAGAAAAACGGAGCAGTTTGTATCCTTTGCCCCAAGCAGATTGGGAAAACCAGTTTCTGAAGTTAACATAGCTAAATGGTTAACAGATTGTGTTTCGCATGTTTATTTTCAACGAGGTTTGCCCTTGCTAAGACTTCCAAAATCTCATTCCACTAGATCCATGACTGCTACTTGTGCTTTCTGGGGCAGAGCCTCTATTGATTTGCTGCAGCCACTTGGTCCAATGCCCTTAACTTTATTGCTCATTGCAAATTGGATCTAATTTCCAGAAACAGAACTGCCTTTGTTTCTGTGGTACTCCAGAGTTTCCTTCCATGAGGGCCATCCAAGGTTATCCTAGCTGGGGACTCTGTCCCATTCATTAAGAAATGAATGAACGTGACATTAGATACACATTATGTACTCACCATAACTATACATCTGTGTTAATTTTCATTCTTCCTCAACTCCACCCCCCCCCTTTTCTTTTGGGTGTGATAGAAATTCTGGAACCACTGTTCTCGTTTGACCCCCTGTTCTATCTTAATCTTTTGTATGGGCTTTAATCATTTTTTCTGATTGAGCAGCAAACTCGGTCTGAGGTAATACAGGGGTCTGGGGCATTATGGGTATAGGGAGGAGCTCAGAAGTCTGAAAGAAAGGTGGCTGAGTTTGGATCAAAGACCCATTCATGGAGTAAGAATGAAAATTAACAACAAATGCATAGTTATATGGTGAGTAACTTTTATTTTCATTGAACCCATACTGACATCAGTAACGGTCTTTTTTAGTGGGCAACCCCCTGCAATTCTCACTATGCAGGAGGGCTTCTTCCCTAGCACTTCCTTATAGTAACTTAAGATAAAAAAACTGTAGGGGAAAGGGGAAGCATCTTCTAGAAAAGTCTCATAAAACTGCATATATAAACACACTGCTTGCATGTCACAAACGTTTATGGGATACTCAGAAAATTACAAGCACTTCACATCATAGAGGTCTGCCAAATCGAATGACTTAAAACAGAAGTCATTAAAAAAAACTTTGTTTTTTTGAAATTAGTATTCCATTCACTAGCGCTAAGAATCTCTTAAGGTTATTGATAAAATGAGGCAAGTGTGTATATTTTTTACCATAGATCATCTGTGGTCCCTTGGCTTACAGGTGGCATGGTCACATCTGACAATGTGCTGGTGTCAATGCATCTCCAAAAAACTGTAGATGTTATGTAGTCCTATCTCGCCTACGTTCTTCACTTGTGGGTTCGGAGCCGAATGTCTGCTCCGACTGCCTATTTACTAGCTCGAAAGTCTTTGATTGGCTGGGCTAAGATGGTATCCCACAATACACTGCTCCACATCACCAGATCTCGTTTACCGCTTCTAGAGCTCGGACGTGGTCTCGACTTGGCTGTGGCTAAGTATTGCTCTAAAGAACTTTTTCTTGTGGAAATGTTTGGCTAATTGTGTGTAGACAAATAGAATTGTTCCTAGTGTTGCTGCGTTTCTTTTGGTAGGTTGCGAGTGTTTTGTGTGTGGTATCCCCTACTCCCTCGGGCTAGGCCCGTTTAAGTTAGAGGACCTAGTCCTCCTTGTGGTGTTTGTCTGGCTGTCTTAGGTGCGTTTCTCTGAGTTTTAGTTGAGAACCATTTTATTTAGAGGTTCTCCCCTGTGCCTTGATTGTTAATTTTACTTGTTCTCCGGTTTCTCTGTTAGCGGTTTCCCGCCTTTTGTTAGTAGCGGCTGTGACAATTGTTGGCTTGGCATGTCTAAAGAACAAAAAGAGCATAAGCCCTCGGGCTTTAAAAAGTGTACTGAGTGTGCCTATAAAATGTCTATTACGGACGGACATTCGGTCTGTGTTTACTGTCTTGGAGCCATCCACCTTCAGGAGTCGTGCAGTTTCTGCCACGCCTTTAGTCCTCGGGTGCTCCAAGAGATGACAAACAAATTGATCCTCAAGGGACTGCTAAAACCGTCCTTTGAGGAGGATTTAGGTTTGGCTCCCAGTCGAAGTCTAAATCCTCCAATTCCAAGAAAAGGTCTCTGGCTCCATCTATTGTTTCGGAGCCACCTTGTAAAATTACCATTGTCGAGTCTGCTTCCTCGGCTCCACCGGCATCGGGGCCACAGGAGGTAGCTGTGTCGACTGAGCCTGCGTCCTCTTCGATAATTTTGGAACCGATTCGGAGCTTGTCGCCAAGTTTCAGGCAAGGTTCTCCAGATAGGAGGTCTAGGTCTCCATCCATTTCCTCCAAATCCTCCAGGCTTTCCAATTTGGATGTAGATAGGGTGGTGCAGAGGCTCCTCCAGTCGCCGGTGTTGGCAAAACCTTTCTCTGCTCCGACCCAGTTGGCTCCAGAGCCAGCTCTGTTGTTCCTACTATTCCTCTGAGCGCATCCTTGTCGTAGCCGGTAAGCTCCACTCCGAGGGACGTTCCTGCGCCGGCTCCGATCCCCCCAGCGGGGTTTATCTGTGCCCGCATCGGCTCCGACCTTGTCAGTTCCATCCACAGGGTTCAAGACTCAGGTCTCCTCGGTCGGGCCTGAGGGGGACACCTTGTAACATCCTTCGGTTACGAGCCACCCTCTCGGTGCCTTGGCTGCGGGCACACCGGTCCCGATCATGGCCTTGGAAGGCGGTCGGTCCTCCAATTCAGGAGGTCCCACCGTCGAGGCTATGCGGAGCGTGCTGGCTAGGTCAGCTACTTCTCTCTGATCGGTTCCACAACACCGGCGAGAGCTTCTGACACCGACCTATCCTTGGATAGCAGAGCGCCAGGGCCCAAGGATACCCACACGAGAGGTCCCCTTTTTTCTGAGTGGCCCTCAGAGCCTGTGCCTGAGGAACCCCCCCAGAAAGAAATCGTGCAAGAGGAATCCTGTAGACTCCCAGGACGAGTCACTTCCGATACTGACCTCGAGGAATTGGAGGGGTCCCCTAAGTCTTCCTCTGAGGATGTTTCGATGTTAAGTTGTCTATCTCACCTTCATTCTTACTGGTTGGGTTCGGAACCAATCCTCTGCTCCGACTCTGCCATCTACTAAAGCTTGAGAGCTATTTACTGGCTCGAGGCCTCCCCTTATCCCACAATGCTTGGTGCTAGATACCCAGATCTCATTTGCCGCTTCAGCTACGAGGTTGCGCTTTTACTAGCTCAGGTCGTATTAATCCTTTTTTTATATTACTAGCTAATATTTACCTTGTATTTTTCTTGGATATAGATTGACTTTCCCTTGTAGTGTAGTTAGACTGTGTATCCTCTAGTTTGTCCCACTAAGGAAACTCGTTTTCTGTTAGTGTTTCTACCCCCCCTTTGTTTCTCTCTTTTAGTGGCTAACCCCACCCTTGTACCTGTAGGAGTAGTGTTTAGCCTTGTAGTTGTATATTTTTATTAAGGATAGTTGTTATTAAGTGTGTGTTAGTTTTTGTGGTTATTGTTAACTTAACTAGTGCAGGTGTGTGAGTGTTTGTGTGCCTTGTTTAAGCACTAGTTTAATTTTTCTCTCTAGTATCCCCAGGCCAGTATGTCCAGGGATACTAAAGTTTCAGGCTTCAAGAAGTGTGACTCGTGCTGTTAGAAGATGTCTGACGGACTGTCATACTTGTGTTTATTACTTGGGTTCCCTACACCTGCAGGACTCCTGCTCGGTCCGTCATGCCTTCAGTCCGAGAGTCCTGCAGTAGCGTAGGAACAAGCTTACTTAAGCCAGAGGGCTTACTTAAGCCAGAGGGATCCCCGGCGAAGCCTTAGCCGGGGAAATCCTCAAAGTCCGCCAAGCCGTCTGCTCCCAGTTCGGAGCTGTCGCCGGGCGGAGTATCTGCCTCCTCTTCGGCTCCGGCTGGAGCAGACATCCCTAGACCTCAATCGGCTCCGACTTCAGTGTCGGAACCATCATTAGGCTGAAAACGTTCTAGGTCCCCTTCCCTAGAATCAGTTTGTTCGGCTCCGAGGTCACCGTTGCTTCAGTCAGAACGAAGCCAAAGGTCCCACTCCTCTCGGTCTTCCAGATTATCCGATCATGACTTGGAGAGGGTGGTCAGTAGACTCCTTAAATCGCAGGCCCTGGCCAAAATGTTAACCAGCCCTTCTCAACAGACTGTGGCTGTCCTGGTGTCTTCAGCAGTTCCTCCTCCGACTCCCTTTTTGTGTTCGGAGCTGGTTGGGGCTCGAATCTTGGAAACTGAGCCGATACCACATCTTTTGTCTCCGTTCTCTCTTCATTGGTTCCTTCCTTGGAGGGAACTCTGCGCCGGGGGTCCCTCGTCGGCTAGTGGCATCGGGCCATTGTCCGACCCCGTTCTCCCTCTCGGGGCTTCGGCGCAGGTGAGCTCGGCCCTGACATTGGCCTCGGAGCCGTCCCTCCCGGTGCCGGGAGGGGTTCACATCTCTCCGGAGCAGGGACCCTCTGCTCTGCCTGATGGGGGCGCCTTCGAGGTCATGAGGAGCGTGCTGACTCCTGAGTCTGCTCCTCCCCCATGGTGCCTGCATCGGTCTCTGTCCACCCTCCTGACCCCAAGCGTGAAGAACCGACGCTGCAGGTCGCCCCATTGGGCGTATCTTCCTCTTCCAAGGCCTTCCATGATCATTCAGAGGAGCCCCCTCGGAAGAGAAAATGTAAGAGGAAACATGTCGACTCCCCCGAGTCAGTCACATCTGATACCGACTTGGAGGATTCGGAATGGTCCCCAAGATCCCCCTCCAAGGATGTCTCTTTTTCAGACATCCTAGAGATCCTTAAGCAGAGGGGGAACTGGACTGCCCTTAACCCTTCCGAGGACGAGTCGGTATACCTGGGCGAGTTTGGTTCTCGCCCTTCCACCTCCTGGGTGTCTCCACCCTTCGACCCCCTCATGGAAGTATTGGCTCGAAGGGCGTTGTTAGCCCCGGACACAGTGGAGCCAACTCCCCGCAGGCCAACTAAGTTCATTACAGCCCCACCCAACAAACAATTTTTGACAAAAGGTGTCCTCGTTGATGCCATGGTAGCAGCAGCCATTAAGGAGTTGGCTTGACCCTTCAGTGCCTGTCCATCCACCTAATAGTCTAGGACAATGGACAGGTATGGGAAGCGGATGTTTTCCTCAGCGACCTTTTCCATGCGGTCGCTGAATTATCTGTGCCATTTCACCCGTCTTAAGAGGGATCTTCTCAAGGAACTGGATGATGCCCTTCAGGATCCATCAGCTGCGGGGGCTCAGGATAAGATTAACTCCCAGCTGGTGACCCTCAACTCTATCGTCAACTCCTCCATGCAGCTCATTTCTTATGCAGCCAATGGGGCGAGTAGGGCCGCAAGTACAGGCGTGGCTTTGAAAAGACATGCCTGGATGCGGTTATTTAACTTTGCTGATCCCTTTAAGGCGTCCTTCACCAATACCCCCTTCGATGGTTCGGCACTGTTTGGACCACAGGTGAAGGATACCCTTACCAGGTGTGAGCAGGAAGGCAAGACTCTCTCTGCCGTGGGAGTTCATTTTTCTACTTCCTCTAGACCATACCCTAAGGGTCAGAAGAGTGGGAAAATGTGGTTTCGGAAACCCCAGGGAGTCGTGCCTGACACGTGGCGGGTTTCCCTCCAGGGGCAGGGGAGGGAACAATAGATGCCGCCCGAGGGGCAGAGGGGGTCTGCAAAATCAGGGTAGCAGAGAATCTTTCTCTAACGAACCCTTTCAGCACCCCTGAGGGGCTGCCAGACTGTCCACCTTCAGAGGCAGTCGGGGGAAGATTGTCACTGTACCCAGAAGCCCTGGCAACTCCTCACACAAGACAAATGGGTATGGTCCAACATATCCAAGGGTTATAAAATCCCCTTTGTCCACACCCCTGTCCAAACAGCCAAGTCCCTTCCAGATGTTCCACCCAGTCTAAGGGAACAAGCAGTGCCAGAAATTTCAAAACTGCTAGAAAAAAGGGCCATCCAGCCAGTCCCAGCAGACCAGCAAGGATCCGGAATTTACTCCCAAGTTCTTTTTGGTACCAAAAAAGACAGGGGACTGGCGACCCATTTTGGATCTCAGCAGGTTAAACAAATCTGTTCAAAGAACAAAGTTCCGGATGGTCATGCTTCAGTCCATTCTACCCTTTTTGGGTCAGGACAATTGGATGTGCTCCATAGACCTTCAGGATGGCGTACTACCATATCAAAATGGACAGGCGCTCCAGAAGGTTTCTCCGCTTCTGGCTGGGAGCCAGTCATTATCAATTCAGAGCCTTGCCCTTTGGTCCAACTACAGCCTCCAGGGTGTTCACCATATGCATGGCAGTGGTTACGACTCACCTGAGATGGCGAGGATTCCAGGTGTTTCCATATCTAGACGACTTTCTCCTTACTGGTTCCACCAGGCATCAGCTACTGCGAGTCAGGGATTATACCATCCAAACTTGCTCCGAGCTAGGTATCTCAATAAATTTCGAAATGTCTGTGTTGTCGCTTTGTCGGTCTATAACCTTTATAGGCACAAGATTAAACACAAAAGAGCTGTCTGCAAAACTTCCTCTAGACAGTGTGTCAGACATTCGCCGACATGTGCAGGTCTTACTACAGTGCAAGAGGATTCAAGCCAGATTTGTACTAAAAACTTTGGGTCACATGGCAGCAGCAATCATACTAGTTCCCCTGGCTCGTTTTCACATGCGGGTTCTTCAGTGGATTCTCTTTACCTAATGGTCTTTTCAACAACTTCCGATGTCTCAACATAATCACTCAAACATGCAAAGACCACCTGGCTTGGTGGATGGTCTCCCCTCTAGTACTCCAGGGCAGACCATTTGTTCTTCCTTCTCCTGTTGCCACAGTGACCACGGATGCCTCCCTGATCGGGTGGGGGGGGGGGGTGGGGGGGGCATTTTCAGGGTAGGACTGTCCAAGGCACTTGGCAACCTCTAGAGTACTACCTGCACATTAATGTCTTGGAGATGAGAGCAGTGCTTTTAGTGTTGCAAGCTCTTCAGGATTCTCTACCCACCGGGACTATTGCGTTTCAAACAGACAATATGTCTGTAGTCTGGTACATCAACAAGCAGGGCGGAACCAAGTCCTATCCCTTATGTCGAAGCACTCAGACTCTGGCAGTGGGCGATCTCCTCTCAACGATTACGGATAGCAACACACATCCCTGGGAAGTCCAACGTCATAGCGGACAGGCTAAGCAGAGCTATTCTCATGCCTCACGAATGGTCTGTCAGTAGCGGACAAAATTTTCCGCAGATGGGGTCAACCTTGCTGCGACCTTTTCGCAACTCCTCTCAACAGCAAGTGCGACGATTTCTTCACTCTTCCCCCTCCCTGGTCACTCCACCAGAGACACTCTAGTTCACGATTGGCCCCGGGGTCTTCTGTATGCATTTCCACCTTTTCCCCTAATTCCCAAACTAATTCAGAAGGTGACCGCATTGGGATCCAGGATGATCCTCCTTGCCCCTTACTGGCCTCGACAAATTTGGTTTCCCATTCCTGCATCGTGATCTGCTGGAGCAGCCTTGGAATCTGGGCCTAGTGCCAGACCTCTTGGTCCATCAGTCGGGCGGGCTGCACCAATCCCTTCAGTCTCTCAACCTCACTGCTTGGTAGCTCCACTTCCATCCTTAGCCAGGCTTCCACATATTTCTCAGCCGGTGTGTGAAATCATCCTTTCTTCGCGCAAATCTACCACCAGGAAGACTTATGCTAGTAAGTGGAAACGTTTCTCTTTCTGGGCAGAGGCTAGGATTATAGACCCCTTTACAGCCCCTGTCCATCACGTTCTAGATTTTTTAGCAGAACTTTTTCAAGCTGGTTCCTCGTCTGCCACCATTAGGGTCCAATTAGCTGCTATCGCAAATTTCCACGCTGGCCTGTCTGAAACCAGCATCATGTCCCACAAACTTTGCAAGACCTTTCTTAAAGGCACTATTTTGCTTAGGCCCCCGGTCAGAGACCCCCGCCTCTGTGGTATTTAAACTTGATATTAGCATCCTTGATTCTCCCTCCTTTTGAACCTGCGGCTTCCTGTTTTTTAAAATTACTCTCCTGGAAGACTCTCTTTTTAGTAGCCATCACCTCAGCTAGGAGAGTTTCGGAACTTCAAGCCCTCTGTATTCGTCCTCCTTACCTTGTGTTTCACAAGGATAGAGTTTCACTCAGGACTAATCCTTCTTTTCTGCCCAAGATACCTTCTGAAACAAACCTGAATCAGGCTATTGATCTACCTGCCTTTTTTCCTAACTATTCGAACAAAAGTTAAACCAATTAGACGTTCATAGGCAATTACATTTTTATTTGGATAGGACTAAGCAAACAAGAAAATCAGACCAACTCTTCCTGTCCTATGCTGAGGGCAAACAGGGCCTGCCAGTTTCTAAACAACCTTATCCAGGTGGTTGTCCTCTAGGATTACCTTGATTTATCAGCTGAGACATAAAGAACTCCCTACTAAACCTAAAGGTCATTCCACCAGAGCTTTAGCTACTTCGGTAGCTTTTCAAGCTAGACTGCCAATGGAATCTTTTTGTGCTGCAGCCACATGGGCCACTCCTCATACCTTCATGTCACATTATAAGTTGGATATGGCCTCTAGGAGTAGAGCTGATTTTCGTTACTCTGTGCCCAAGAGTCTGTTCCGATGAGCCACCCAGGACTAAGGTGCTAAGGACGCTGTCCCAACCAGCAAGAATGAAGGCGAGATAGACAACTTAACATTAAGAAGTTATGTACCTACCATAACGTTCCATGTTGTCTTCTCGCCGCCTTTCTTGCGTCCCACCCTCCATCCCCCTAGCCTGGACAGACACAAGAGTCCCTTTTTGAGGCCTTCTTCCTCTGGCTGAGTCTTATCTGGGTTACGTCCTCTTCTGTTTTAGTACTGTAGGTAAACCTTGTAGTTTGGACAGGTGTCCTTAAAATTTTTTCTATGGTGTTAGCTTTGCCAAACGAGATCTGGGTATCTAGCATTGTGGAATAAGGGGAGGCCTTGAGCTAGTAAATAGTTCTAGAGCTTTAGTAGATGGCAGAGTCTGAGCCGAGGATTGGCACCGAACCCAACCAGCAAGAAAGAAGGCGAGAAGACTACCATTAACATGGAACGTTATGGTAGGTACATAACTTCTTATTCGACATCCTGGAGATCTTGAAACAGAGGAGACTGGCCCTCCAAAACCCCCTCCGAGGAGGAGTCAGTATTCCTTAAGGCATTTGGCGCTCAGCCCTCCGCCTCCTAGGTGTCTCCACCCTTCAAGCTCTTGGACCTTATTTGTTGGAGGGTGTGGGAGACTCCTGACTCCGTGGAGCCTGTTCCTCGACGCCCCAACAAATTTTTGTCTGCTCCCCAAGGGAAAGAATTTTTAACTAAGGGAGTCCCGGTAGATGCTATATTGGTGGTGGCTGCCACACAGAAGGAAGTTGAGTCTTCCTCTTTGGTCCATCCTCCTAACAAGGAGTCTCGGACTATGGATCGGTACAGGAAGCGTACACTGTCTTCTTAAGGAGTTAGGAGATACTCTGACTGGTAACATGCCTGAGGCGGTTGCTCAGACTGTCAACGCTCAGCTCTCTACCCTCAACTCTATTGCTAACTCGTCCATGCGACTGATTTCGTACGCAGCCGAGGGAGCTAGTAGGGTGGCTAGCTCAGGGGTGACCCTCAGGAGGCAAGCCTGGCTACGCCTGTGTCACTTTGCCGAGTCTTTTAAGTCTTCCTTTACTGATGCCCCCTTCGATGGTTCCGCCTTGATCGGGACCAAAGTGAAAGACGCACTCACCAGGTGCGAGGAAGAGGGAAAGACCTTGTCTGCTGTGGGAGACTGTTTTTCCCTCTCGTCGAGACCTTATCCCAAGGCTCAGCGAGGGGGAAAGATGTGGTTCACAAAAATCAGAAAGGTCTTTTCCTACCGCACAGGGTGAAACCCCCCCCCCCCCCGAGACAGGGGAGGGGGGTCGTACTCAGTGAAACGTCGCCCCAGAGGCAGAGGGGGCCCCCGCGATTCCTTTTGTGGTTCCCCATACTCTCATTCCTGAGGGTGTGCCCGGCTGTGCTTCTCCAGAGCCAGTCGGGGGTCGAATTTCCTGGTATCAGGAAGCCTGGGTCAACATCACCCAGGACAGATGGGTATTATGGATAATCGCCGGAGGTTACACCATCCCATTTCACTCCACACCCCCTCCCATCAAAAGGATCCCAAGACGTTCCACCCAGTCAAAGGGGTCATGCAGCAACAGAGATTTCTCAGCTGCTAGAAAAAGGAGTCATCCAACCAGTCCCCCCCCCCCCCCCCAAGACAAGATCAGATTAGGGACTTGAGATTCTTTTTGGTGCCGAAAAGAATGGGGGACCTGAGACCCATTTTGGATCTCACCCGACTCATTTACGTACACAAGTTCAAATTCCGGATGGTCACGCTACAATCGATTCTCCCATTGTTGGGAAAAGAAGTATGGATGTGCTCCATCGACCTGAAGGATGCTTATTACCACATCAAAATGGACAAGAGCATCCAGATGTCATCTACGCTTCCGGCTGGGAGCCAGGCACTTCCAGTTTCGAGCCGTGCCATTTGGTCTCACCACAGCCCCCAGGGTGTTCAAGTGCATGGCAGTGGTGACGGCTCACCTGAGACATCAAGGATTCCAGATATTTCCTTACCTGGACGATTGGCTCCTATCCGTCCCCACCAAGCATCTACTTCAAAACAGAGGTACTACCATCGATCTTTGTCACCAGTTAGGCATCACAATAAACTGGAAAAAATCTGCCTTGCTACCCTCACAGCGTGTCTCATTTATAGGAGCAGAGTTGGACACTATTCCTACCTATGGAGAGGATCACAGGGTTGCAACGACAGGTTCGGATGATAATGCCTCTGACACGTGTGAGGGCAAGACTATTTCTTCAGTTACTGGGAACAATGGCGTCCACTATCATGATGGTCCCGTTAGCAAGGTTACATGTGAGGATACTACAGTGGCTCCTATTCGCTCAATGGTCTTTCCAAAGACTACCGCTATCCCATCCTATCTTAATCACAGGCAAATGCAAGCAGGACCTCAGTTGGTGGCTATGCACCAACAACTTAGACATAGGGAAACCCTTTGTTCCACCTAACCCGGTAGCCTCAGTGACCACGGATGCCTCCCGGATAGGGGGGGGGGCATGATCTCGGCAGGATGATCCAAGGCACGTGGTAGGAGCACGAGGTAGACTTGCACATAAATGTCCTGGAGATGAGGGCAGTGCTCTTAGTGTTGCAGGCACTTCAGGATGTCCTCCCTCTAGGGACTATTGCGATACACTCGGACAGCATGTCAGTAGTGTGGTATCTGAACAAGCAAGGAGGAACCAGATCGTATCCCCTATGCAGGGAGGCCATGAGAGTGTGGAATTGGGCGATAGCTTCCCAACAGGCCTTGGTGGCAATGCACATCCCGGGGAAGGCCAGTGTGATTGCAGACAGGCTAACCAGGGCGATCCTCATGCCTTACGAGTGGTCCCTGAACTGCCGAGTGGCGGACAGCATATTCAGCAAATGGGGTCAGCCTTGCTGCGACCTGTTTGCCAGTCCCCTCAATGTGAAGTGCAGCAGCTACTTCTCGCTCATTCCCCCCACCGGGGGAATCTCCAAGGGACGCTCTTGCGCACAATTGGCCCTTGGGTCTGCTGTATGCTTTCCCTCTGTTTCCCCTTATCTCCAGGTGATTCAGAAAGCGCTATCCCTGGGAAGCAGATTAATTCTGATCGCACCACACTGGCCTGGACAAGTATGGTTCCCCTTCCTTCAACCTTACATCGTGGATGCTCCTTGGAATCTGGATTCCCGTCCAGACTTGCTGACACATGTCTGGACAGCTCCACTCCTCCCTGGAGAGCCGCCGACAGCCTGGCTGCTCCACTTCCATCCATAGTCAGGTGTCACGATTTTTCTCCAGATGTAGTCTGTTCTTTCGTGGTCTCATAAACCGTCCACTAGGAAGATCTACTCTAGCAAGTGTTAAAGGTTTTCGATATGGGCCCATTCCAGAGGTGTTGACCCCTACACAGCCCCCATTGATTCTGTTTTGGAATTTGTCTCATTTATTCTACCAAGGGTCTGCCTCAGCCACCATCAAAGTTCAGCTGGCGGCTATTTCAAATTATCATGTGGCTTATGAACCTAGTTGAATGGCGCACAGGCTGTGTAAAGCGTTCCTGAAAGGCACTCTTTCATCCCCCTGTATCTCAACCTGTTATGCCCTGGGACCTCATTTTTGTTCTGCAGGCTCTCACTCTCCCACCTTTTGAGCCCACGGCTTCCTGCGATTTAAAATTTCTTACATGGAAATCTGCCTTTTTGATAGCTATCACATCAGCTAGACGAGTATCAGAACTGCAGGCCCTCATAGTCAAACCTCCATATTTGATATTCCATAAAGATAGTCTCTCTTGGACCAAATCCGTCCTTCTCTCTTGGACCAAATCCGTCCTTTCTTCCCAGAGTGGCTTCCTTATCTAATATTAATCAGTCCATTGAGCTGCCAGTATTCTTCCCCAGTTTCGTCTGTTGGATGTTCTTGGGCAGCTACGCTTTTATCTACACAGGACTAAAGATTGGCGGAAGTCAGACCAGCTCTTCGTTTCGTTTTCAGAGAATCACTTGGGTCTGCAGTTTCCAAAGTTACCATTTCTAGGTGGATAGCTGGTTGCGTCTCCTTTATTCATCAGGCAGGAGGAAAGAGCCTGCCCTTTCCAGTCAGAGCACACTCTACCAGAGCAGTTTCCACTTCCACAGCTTTTCAGGCTAGGTTATTGCTGGATGATATTTGTGCGGCTGCAACATGGGCTTCTCCTCACACGTTTGTTTTCCATTACAAATTGGATGTGGTGTCCAGGGGCAGATCATCTTTTGGCTCCACAGTGCTCAGGAGTATTTTCCATTGCGCCACCCAGGATGTAGGTGCTAGGGACACTGTCCCACAAGTGAAGAATGTAGGTGAGATAGGACTACATAACATCAGTTAGTTATGTACTCACCATAACGTTAGATGTATGTAGTCCATCTCGCCTCACATTCTTCATTACCGTCCCCCACGCCTGAAGGATTTGGAGAATCTCCTTGTACTGCTGATGTTAGTCCCTTTGGATAATTTGTTGGACCTCGTTATGTGTGTGTGTGTGCGTGTTTGGGCTATGGATACGATACTTCAGTTGGCAGCAAACTAGATCTGGTGATGTGGAGCAGTGTATTGTGGGATACCATCTTAACCCAGCCAATCAAAGACTTTTGAGCTAGTAAATAGGCCGTGTCGGAGACGACATTCGGCTCCGAACCCACAAGTGAAGAATGTGAGGCGAGATGGACTACATACATCTAATGTTATGGTGAGTACATAACTAACTGTTAAGTTCTTTTTTTACAGCTGATGTTCTCTGAGAGCATCTGTACTGTTCAAATCTGGCCAGCTAACATACATCACTTGAGGCTAAACACCATTTTACTGAATATGCTGCTGCTGTGGTCCTAAATTCAAAGATCCTATGATTATGATGAGAACTATTACACCAGAAAACTTTTGTTTGGGACTGGGTAGTTACCTTTTGAATGTACCCTAACAATTAAATACAAATAAAAATCTATCCTAGCATACTGCCATTAAATGTAAACAAAGCTAAGACTTGTAATTGGAGATTGCAGGGTTCTTAAGATAGTATTACTCCTCCCCAATCTGGTAATTTAACTTGGAGGACACAGTAAAGGAAGCCTGTTAAAACTTTGTTTATTCTGTAACCTAGGACAGTGAGCATCTAACTAAAATGTCACTAAAATGAAAAACCACTTTAACATTTACTGTTTTAATGTTTTGTGTAGATGACTCCAATGATATGTGGGATGAAGAGGATGATGAGGAGGAAGATGAAAGTTTACCGGGGCAGATTTTATCTGATTTGCTTTCTGCAAATAAATATGGTGAGAAACTTTGTTCATCTTTCACTAATTTCTGTATGGGTAGCTTTTTCAGATCCATTAACCGTAGAATGACGTGATGCTGTTGGAGTTTGCTTTCATGGTGAGCAATGAAATGTTTTGATTCTAGATTGCATGATTTCTCTTGCTTCATTTTACAGGTGCTTGAAAAGCAACGTGCTATTGATGCAGGAAAAATATCTACACATTTTGGTTTTATATTTTGGGAAGCTAATTTTTTTTTAGTTTGTAACCTTAAGATGGCTAATCTACATTAATACTATGATAAAACTGATCAGGCTTCATAGTAGGAGAAGCTGTGTGGTCAATAGACTTGGTAAAAAACTTGTGAATAGTGTAGAAGACCTAGCATTAATGCACTGATTTGAAATAGACCATTTTCATTCTAAGCATTCTTTATTTTATTCTGGACCAGTATCTGATATAAAAGAGGTCTCTGTAGCAAGCTGTCATAGGTAGGTAGTAGACTAGCTGCCTTTGTGAGCCATTATAAGCCTAGCAGTTTCCCTTTTTTGTGTTTGAATTAGCCTATCCTATTTGGTTAGAGATTGGCCTTTCCCATCCCATGGTTGATTGTTTATTACCCCTACTGACAATAACTGGCATTATAACATTTGAGGGGAGCCGTGCATGTGATAAAGCCTCTAGGAGCTGACTCTGTCCTTTAGTACAGGGACAGTCCTAGGGTAAATTTTCCATTTCCCATCCATGAATCCAAGTTGTGCTTGAATATAGACAGGATGAACTTTGTTTTATGTGGATGGAGAGTTTGTTCCAGAACAGTGGTATCTTCTGCGAGTTTTACCTGCCCGTCCAAACTTTTCAGTTGATGTTACAGAAGAGGTTTATATCAGAGTCTTCGACTGTATGAAAACTTTGTTTTGTTGACCATCTTCTACCCCAGGGAACAAGGTTCTGTTTGGGAGACTCTTTGGTAGCCAGGAACAGCGACCTTGGATAACCCATTCTATACCTGTCCAAACTATGCATTTTTTCCCATGTTAACACTGCAGCCCTTCCTTCCATCCTTGCTACAGATGCAGTCCTAATCACTTTAGACTTGTACACCAACCATTGTATCCTTGTTTGCAAGGAATACAGAATGTTCTGACTTGAAATTGCTGTTGCAATATTCCAAATAGATTTTTGCCACTGACATCTGGCTTTGGTACCAAAGCCTAAAACATTCATAAACTGTACATCTGACATACAGCCTCAGTCTGTAAGCATAGGGGTACATAACCAGACATACGAGCATAAATCCCCTGCCTGTCTCACAGCCACCTGTGTATGGTCATTTGTACCATAGTTTTTCACTAATTCAGGTAAGTGCCCATTTGGGGAAACATTTGCATGTGTTTCTGTACTCTATTCGGTAATTGTATTAGATGTCATCTAGGTGGGGAAAGTGTAAGCGCCATAGGCAGATACCCTACAAAAGGCCTCCATTCTCTGTGCTTTTTTGCTTGGACGTGGAGCACAATTGCAAATCGTGTTCCATCTACCAGTCCTTCATACCAAGTACTTTGTTTGCATTTGTCTTTAAATACTTTCCTAGAGACTCATTGACTTAAGCAATTAGCTCAAGTCAAGATGGCAGATCCATCCACACCTGACATATACCATCTGTTTCAAAGGGAAAAAACTCTTTGAGGCCTAGGCCTGAAGTTCAGCCTGCCCATTCAGATTCAGACTTGCCTACTGAGGTTGCAGTACCCATAGTACAGCCATCCCTCTGATGCTGTTTACCACAACCCTGCTGGATGGAGTTATGGTGTCCAAGAATCACACAACTGAGGTGACTACTGCTGCAGACAGACTGGAGAAAGGGGAGCCATATTGCCATTACCTTGGAAGGTACAGAAAGTATCCCTGAGATCTTAGTAAGGGGAGAAGTACCGGGATCTCTTATTTCGGTATATCGGAGGTTGGACCCTCTGCGTTTAGTCTAACTGAATGTCACAACTAAAAAAAAGGCAAAAGACTAACTGTTCTCTCCGCACAGACTTCAAGGGAGAAGGAGTGAATGGACTTCTCTCTGGGCCTATCCAAGGCCATTATGGGGCTCAAGCCACCTTCATTTTCTGCTCCTCCTTCCACTCATCAGAGGGGTACTTTGGAGTCTTCCTATAAGGATGGGGCTTCAGATTTTAATCATTCCCTAGCATGCACTTCACAAATTCAACTGAACAAGGTGCCCCCAGTTGACTCCTTCTCCCTTAAGTCCCCTTTGGAAGAGATATCATTCAGGCAAACTATTGAGTGTGATGGAACATTTTGAGTGGGATTCTAAGCAAGTCTCCAACATTCAGAAGAGATGCTATAATCTTTTAGAAGGGGGAACTTTAGCTCCTGTCCCTCCAATGCTTGAGGTGTTCGTTGATGCTTTCACATTTACATCCTGTGCTGCAGACTGTCAGCCACCAGCCCCTAAGTGGTGTGATAGATTCTATAAAGCTTCAGATGAGCTTAAATTTCTTTTCAAGAACAATGTAGCTGATCTTTCAGCTGTTTATCTAGCATTAGACAAGCCATCTAAGTTCCTGCCTTGTGCTAATACCCTTGCCTCTACTAAGGACAGTAAAGCCATGGACAGGTGTGGGGGGGGGGGGTCTCTGCTTCCTCTGCCTTCAGTTCCTTTAATTATCAGTCTGTCATGACCGAATATCTTTTGTCTATTCTTGATAGTCTGTGTAAGGCTGTTGCTGACATGGAGGGTCAGATGTAAAACAGGCTATGTTGGTGGTTAGGCATAGTATTAAATGCAGCTATGATTCTGTAGAAGCTTCTTCTAGAGCAGCTGCTACTGGGTCAATTAAGAGATGTATGGCTACATTCTCTGCCTTTGAAGGCCATACAAGAGGAAGGACTGTAGACAAATTCTACTCCTCTGTGCCCTGGAACGAGAAAAGCTACCCTGCCAAGTTCACCTCTTTTATCTCCAGAGAGCCTAGGCCTTCTCTGAAACACAAGAAAGCACCTAGAAAAAGATTTAAAGACAAACCTGAAGGGGACTCCAGGACTGGGAGGCTTCCCAGCACAGATAAGTCAGTGCGACTATCCTCTGTAATGCCCCCACCTCCTCGGACCCACCCTTCCCCTCTCTAAAAGGCTCACCTCGTCTGTTGCAAACTAAGAAATGATCCCTACAGACAAGTGGGTACACAGTGTTGTTCAGCAAGGCTACAGAATGCCCTGGAAGGAATTCCCACCCACTTCCATTTACACCTTTTTTTCTACCCATTGTCCAGGAATTACTTTTCTGAGTCACAATGGAGTCAGTTCCCCCCCCCCCCCCCCTCAGTTTGTAGGAAGTGTATTATATTCCAGGCTGTTCCTTGTACCCAACAAAGGACTACAGTGGAGACCCATCCTGGATCTTTCCAGCTCATCACCTTCCTCAAAGTACCCAAAATGCTCTCTCCAGCCCCTTCTTCCTTTCCCCAGGTTTCCTAGTGTCTCTGGACTGGAAGGGATGGGTCCATACTTAATCCCATACATCTGTCCTGCAGGAAATTTGATATTTTCTGTTGGTTCTTAACACTTTTATTTTTTTTTACTTTGACCTTCAAGCTTTCTACTGCTTCCAGAGTTTTCACAAAGTACGTACTTCCGGTAATAGCTTTTTGCAGGACACAGTATAGATATTCCCATACCTACACAATTTGCTAACTAAAGCACCATCACCTCAGACTTGTATTTCAGGTTCACCTTTACCACTCCGACTGGGTTTCACTGTCAGTTTCTAAATTTTCAATACAGCCCACTTAGTGCCTAGATTTCTTGGGTTGCAGGCTAGACATCAAAACATGCAGGCTTTATTACAACAGGAGAAAGTGCAGTGTGCCACAGCCTATTTTAATCCCTCTCACCTCTAAGTATGCTCAGCAAGGGAGATTCGCAGAGCACTAGACTGCATGATGGCAAGGATTCCAATATTACCATTATTCAAGCTGCATATGGGAAAGATCCAGTGGTAACTGAAAAATGTATAGTCTCAACATTCTCATCCCCTGGAGTGACGGATCTTGTTTATTTCATGTGTGAAGAGAGAAATTCTTTGCTGAATGTCACAGGTGAACGGCAACCCAGGGATGTTCGTGTTTCACTGTTGCCGTCATCACTGTAGGGTTCTTCCTGCCGGCAGGCAGTTCTCGGTCGGCCAGAATCCCAAAGTCTGGGTCCGGCATCGGCTGTTGAGAAATGCTCCCTGACGTCGGAGAGCTAGGAGTACAAAGCTGTCAGCCAACGCCATGTTCTCCAGTCTTTCTTGCCGTGCGGTGAAAACAGTTCGCAAGTGCCAGTCGGCTGACTCCTGATATTTTTCCGGGCTTCAGTCCGAAGACTTACTTCTTCTCAAAGCTAAGTACCCCGTTGGGGATACTTTTTTCTTGCTCCAGTCCGATGTCAGAAAATTAATAATTGCATTTCTTGTGGGAAGCAAATACCTCATAAGGATTTCCATTCTTACTGTATTCCTTGTTTAGGCCCTGACCACGACGTAGCTTGTCGTTTTTGTGCTAGATTTAACCAACGTACGATTAAGAGCAGGTACGATTTTGCTTTTCACTACTTTGGCAGGCGATTTAATTATAAAATGTGGTCTGACACGCTTTCGACTACCGGAGTTCACAAACGACGCAAGGATAAGAACAGGCCTCCAAGGTCCAAATCAGACTACGTTTTACAAGCAGAGCCAGCTACAGGTTCGGCCGTCGTCAGTGAGGTGCTTTTGCAGCCCCTGTCGGCCGTTTCAGAACCGATTGCCGAAACGGACTCCCACGAGGAGCTGACTAGGCCTTTGAGCACTCCAGCTGCTGGACCTTCGGACAATGCCCCCTCTGGGACTGGAGCCGCTGTGCAGGTAGCGGCTTCCGAGGGGGGTTTCAGGCCTACACAGCTTCTGATAAAGGCAAAGACTCCTTCTAAATCTAAGACACCAGCCCAGGCCTCTTCTGATCCGGGACCCAAATCTCAGAAACAGTTACTTAAAATGGCAGAGGACTTACTAACCATGATTAGGGGTTCACATCCCCCTCCAGACAAAAGGCCAAGGCAAGAATTGGATTATGAATCTTCTGATCAGGCATCTATTTCTTAAGTGTCTTCCTCTGAACAGGAATATACTTTCCCTCCTCATGAGGATTCTGATGCTGAGGAATCCATTCCATCAGCTTCTCCCCCTGAGGATTTTTCTTTTGGGGAAACTACATGACATGAGGGAACATTTTCACTGGGAAGGACAGGAGTACTCGGAATCTAAGAGAAGGCTTAGGGATTTTATTCTTCCCCAACATAGACCCCTGGCTATATCTCCTATTTTGGATATTGTGGATGATGCCTTTTCTGAGGCTAATTTAACTCCTGACTCCTTTCCTCCAGCCCCTGCTAAGCCCGACAGATATTACAGGGTCCCTGACTCCCACCAGTTCCTTTACAAAAATCATACTGCTGATCCAGAAACCATTTCTCGGGGTCTTAAGGGGGTTAAGGCCGCTTCTGCTAAAAACCCTATTCCGACAGATAAGGATTCCAGAGCTTTGGAGAGATGGGGCAAAAAAGTGTACACTTCTGCTACTTACCTATTAGGGCTTTAAATTGTCAATTTCATATGCTAAATATCATCAATTTCTACTGTGTTATGAAACAAAAACTGGATACCATTACTGCAGGTGCAGATAATAAGGAATTACACGATTTGATGCATGCCACTGAACAAGGGAAGCATGGTTTACACTGGTGTTGATGCCTTGGAGGCTTCTTGCAGAGGGCGGCTGCCTCTGGCACAGGCATTAGAAAGCATGCTTGGTTAAAGGAACAAAACTTACTTGATCAAGTGAAAGCAAAGTTACTGGATGCTCCTGTTCAGCATAATGTTTTGTTTGGGTGTAAGGCTGAAGAGGTGATAAAGAAAATGGAGGATAAGACAAAATCCATGCAAACGGTTAAGGATTTCGTACAAGTTCAGCCCCCAAGATTTAGCAGAAATTGACCAACTAAAAATTGGTCCTTTCCCAGCTCGGACAGGCCTCAAAGGGGTAGATCTAGGCGCTCCAGAGGGAGGGCCCAAGCACAGACCTCTTACAGACCTAGACAGTGGAGTGTTTCCACCCCCAGGGGTGGAGAGGACAGACCTCAGTGTTATAGAAAACAGGCTCAATGACACCCCCTGCATGACTCCAGGAGCTTCTCTCTTGGAAGTCCCTCTAGGAGGAAAACTCTTTTTCAACAAAATTGGACTTCCATAACCCAAGACAAGTGGGTTCTGGATGTAGTTTCAAGAGGTTACAAATTCCACTTTCATACCTTGCCAAGGTATGGCCAGACCTACCAAAACACCAATGCGCAGAGGCATTAAACCAGGTGGGATCCCTCATGGCTATGAGGGCCGTAGAACTGGTTCCAAATCACAGACTGGGCAAGGCTTCCACTCCAGGCTCTTCCTAGTTCCAGAAAGCAAAATTTATGGAGACCCATCCTGGATCTCTCAGTCTTAAACACTTTCCTGGAGATACCAAAGTTCAAGATGCTTATTCTGCAACAGCTCCTGCCAATGTTGAGCAAAAATGCATGGATGGTGACAATGGATTTAAAGGGGGCTTACCTACACATCCCTATCAGACAGGAGTGCAGAACATACCTCAGGTTCAAGGCCGGCTCGAAACATTACCAGTTCTCTGCGCTGCCCTTTGGTTTGTCTACTGCGCCCAGGGTCTTCACCAAGTGCCTGGCACCAGTAGCAGCTTATTGCAGACTCAAGGGAATTCAAATTTACCCTTATCTGGACGACTGCCTTATTCAAGTGGACAGCAAGGATGTCTTACTCCAGCACCTGGAATTTGTTCAACATCTACTCAAGTACATGGGATTCACTGTGAGCATAAAAAAGTTAAATTTGACACCCACACAACAGATAACCTTTCTGGGTGCTCTTCTAAACACAACAACCTAGATGGCATTCCTGACATCCGAAAAACAGCAGCAGCTGGCTTCAACTTTGAAAACCTTGGCGTTAATAACTCGGCTAACTGCAAGGAAATTCCTGCAGGCTTTGGGTTACATGGCCTCCTGCATCCTTCTCATACCAAATGCAAGACTACATATGGGAAAAATACAATGGTACCTAAAAAGTGTATGGTCCCAGCATTGCCACAGTCTAGACACACAGATTGCTGTCTTGCCTTGCCTACAAAAGGAATTCCATTGGTGTGGACCATGGCATGCCTTCACAACAAAGGGAAAGCCTTCAGTCTGCCTCCAGCCAAGTGTTAACCACGGACACCTCGGATTACGCATGGGGAGCCCACTTGCAGGGAAAAGGTCTGCAAGGTTTTTGGACAGAGGATCAGAAGCACCTACATATCAATTTAAAAGAGATGTTAGCTGTACAGAATGCCCTCTTGGCTTTCAGGGATCTCCTACAACCAGGACGACTACTGATACGGACAGACAACACCACAGTTATGTGGTACATAAGCAAGGGGGTTCACACTCCTCTACCCCCTTTGCAGACTAGCCATGACTCTATGGAACACAGCTCTAGCTTGCAAAGTGGATCTACAAGCTCAGTTTCTGCCAGGAAAACAAAATATTCTGGCAGACAGTCTGAGCAGGAACCTGTCAGACCCACACGAGTGGATGCTAGACACCCAAATATTCAAGATGATTACAGAAGCCTGGGGCTGCCCGGACATAGATCTTTTTGCATCCCCCCTCAACCACCAGTTAGATTTTTTGCACAAGAACATTTCACAAGCTAGCATGGAAAGTGGATGCACTATCATTCAGTTGGAGAAACCTCTCTGGGTATGCCTTTCCGCCACTACCTCTTCTTCCGCAGGTGTTAGTAAAGATCAAGCAGGACAAGCCCAAGATGATGATTTTACTGGCACCAAATTAGCCTAGTCAGTTTTGGTACTCAGCACTGATGAATCTATCCCAGGAGCCTCCTTGGATTTTACCTCAGATTCCAAATCTTTTGTCCCAACACCAGGGCCAGGTTCTGCACTCTCATGTCAAAACTCTCAGCCTAGCGAATTCAGGGTCTATGATTAATCCTTTCCTTCCCAAACAGCTCATGGATGTCATCTTAGAAGCCAGACGGCCTAGCACTAGAAAACCTTTATGCAGTAAATGGAAGAGATTTTGCACCTGGATGCATGCTCAGGATTTGGATTCTCTCATTCCTAATATCCCACTGATTTTACTTTACCTGACAGACCTGCTACATAAGTGTTTATCCTTCTCCTCCATAAAAATACATGCCTCCGCTATCTCTGCACATTACAATACAGATCCTCCAATCTTTTCGCATCCACTTCTGAAACAATATCTCAGAGGAGCAAAGAATTTAAGGCCCCCTAGGACACCACCCATACCTGCCTGGGACCTCAACTGTGTTCTGTAAAAACTCACTCTGCCTCCTTTTGAGCCTGCTGCCACATGTGATATTAAGTATTTATCATGGAAAACAGCTATCCTACTGGCTTTGACTTCAGCCAGGAGAGTCTCGGAGTTACAAGCACTCATGGCTGTGGAACCTTATATTATTTTTCACCAAGATAGGGTGCCTTTAAGGACCAATCCTACTTTCATGCCTAAAGTGGTTTCCAAAGTGGCTTTAAATCAAACTATTCACCTGCCAACTGTTTTCAATAATCCACAAAATAAGGGGGAAGGAATCTTGCATTCCTTGGATGTACAGACAACTTCGTTTTTACCTGGGCAGAACCAAGGATATCAGGAAAACAGAGCAATTGTTTGTTTCTTATGCAACAAATTCCCAAGGCAAAGCTATTTCAAAACAGACCATTTCAAAATGGATTGCTCATGGAATCAGATTTTGTTACTCTCATCATGGAAAGCAAATCCCAGGAAAAATTAGGACTCGCTCTACCAGAGCTGCTGCTACTTCAGCTGCCTTTCTCTGAGGAGTACCTACCACGGATATTTTGGAAGCTGTAACTTGAGTTCAGTGCTTACTTTCTCTAAGCACTATAATCTCCCTCTTTACTCTAAGTCTAGGGCAGGATTTGCTTCTGCAGTCTTACAGGGCCTTCTAGCCTCCCCTTCTACTCTATAACCACCACCCTTTACCTCAGCTTTGAGATTTAACCCTGCAGTGATGACTGCAACAGTGAAACACGATGAACATACTACAGTTGTGTACACTTACCATAAATGTAGATGTTCGAGTGTCACTGTTGCAGTCTGGGTTACCCTCCCTCCTGTCCCCTCTTATACTTTCATTAGTGTGGTTTCCTACTTCACCCTTCTGAGGTGTATTTGCTACAGGGTATGGGGTTTGTTGTATGTTACATTTTTTTTTTACTATTAGCCTTCACTTTTGGGCACCTGACATCTGGGGCAAGAAAAACTGGAGAACATGGCGTCTGCTGACAGCTTTGTACTCCTAGCACTCTGACGTCAGGGAGCATGACTGAACAGCCGACGCCGGACCCAGACTTTGGGATTCTGGCCGACCGAGGACTGCCTGCCGGCAGGAAGAACCCTACAGTGATGACTGCAACAGTGAAGACACTCTAACATCTACATTTATGGTAAGTGTACACAACTGTACTTTGCCCCCTCAGGGTGCACAGTGCATCTCAAGAACAATATATAGATGTCTCTGACAAAGCTGTGGGTGCATGGGCAAGAAAGCACAAAGTCCAGGTCTACTGGCAATCCAATCTCAAGTCAGCAGACACAAACCAAAGGGAGATGAGCCCTTATTCAGCCTTCCGTCTCTGGAAACCAGGACCTCTAAAGTTATTTACAGCGAACACAGTAGTCATGTTGTACATAATCAAGAAGGCACAAGATCTTACCAACTGTGCAGATTGGCTCACAACTTGGGAACTGGCCATCAAGGCAGACCTCCAAGCAATACACATTCCTTCCCAGGCAATGACCTGTCAGATCTGTCAGTAGGACAATGGAGGACCCTCACAAGTGGATGCTAAACACAGTTGTTCCTAGAAGTAGTTCACAAATTGGGTACACCGCAGACTTTTTTGCATGTAAAGATACAGTTCCCTACCTTTTGCACAAGGATACTTCTCCACCCCCAAGTTTTGAGAACAAATGCCTTGTCTTTCCAGTGGACAAGGTGACAAATGCCTCTTCTTTCCATTAGACAGGAAAGTGACAAATGCCTTGTCTTTCTAGTGGACAGGAAAATTTCCTTATGCTTGCTCTCCACTGCCTCTGCTTCCAAAAAATCTTACTCAAAATCCAGAAAAGAAACCAACGTTTTGCTGATGCCTCCCTTTGGGCCAAGGCAGCATAGTTTTTCCCTTATTTCTCTTCCAGCCACGGGAAGTCACCACAAGCTACCCCACAGCGACTTGCTCACGCAACAGTAGGGCTCAGTGTTGCTCCAAACCTGTCATCCCTCAAATCTAACCTAGTGAGTAATAGGATTCTGATCCCTTCCAGACCTCAGTTTTTTGAGGACTTGCTACAGGTCTGCCAAGAGGCAAGGAGACCCAGTACCCGAAAATCCTGCATAGCCAAATGGAAGAGATTTTCAGTGTAGTGTCAATCTAAAAATCTGGACCTAGTATAATTGAGGTTTCTGCTTGTCTAACATTAGTAAGCTCATGAAAGGTAATTTAGCATGCTCCACTGTCAAAGCCCACCTATATGCTATTTTAGCTAGTCTTAGTCCTCTTCCAACATTCAGAATTGAGCTCAAGCAGGTCTTAAGAGGTCTTACACTTGCATCCTCCTCGATTATCACTGCCTCCCCCTTGGGTTCTCATCTGTGTACTGGAAAAATTTACCCCCTTTTGAACCACTCTCAAGTTTTCAACCTGGAAAACCATTTTGCTGGTAGCTCCCATTTTGCATTGGGGGGGGGGGGGGTCAGCTCCAAGCACTTACTACTCCCTCCCTTTCTTTAGTAAGGACAGAATGTCATTGAGGGTCAGTCCTTTGGTAGCCTGACAGGACTTTAGTGGCATAAGCCCATCTATTTTGAATACTACAACAGGTATCAGTAAGAAGTCTACTGTTATGGTAAGTTCTTACACAACTGTACTTTGGGACAGGAACTGAGCATTTCCTGTTCTTTTCTTTACCTTTTGAAATGTCCACTACTCCCAGGGGTTTTACCAGATTCTTTGCTGCTGTCTCTGCCCACACATTTGATGGGAATTCAGATGTTTCCATACTTGGATAACTGCTTCATGATGGCACATTTAGAGAAAGAGTTAATGACATTGAACTAAAGTGTCACATCTGACCAAGCTCTCTCTCTCTCTCTCTCTCCATTGTCTAAAATGCATTTATGTTCCGTTTCACAGGAAGACATTTTTAGAAAAAGTGCTTTACTTAGTCATGCTGGTTGTCCTTTTCACAAAAAAAATCTGAGCTTCTTGCAGGCAACAGAAAAGACCTGCTTGACATCAAGGTCCATCTTCAGAGCACTCTTGACATATGCCAATCTTCCCATTGTCGTCTCAGCCAAACTGTACATAAAGGTCCAGTGGTACCTGATGAATAATATGAAAGAGAACCTTCACCTTCTGGGAGTTTGCTGCCAGTAATATCTTTTCAGAGGGAGCACTGATGCTAGGCAATCCAAGTGCATACCAAGCCAGGCATGACGTGTATAGTCCTCCAAGAGGTCGTACACTGTAGCTACAGTTGCATCAGACTTCGCTGTAAAGGCTCATACAGGACCTGTGAGAACTTGGGGAACAGTATAACAACCATGATAGTGTTAAACATATCCGAGTTGAGGCAATGACTCCCTTGTGCGCACTGCAGGTGTTCATGGCAACTTGAGAAACCAGAAGTCTTGAATGTAGTAACAGGCAAAGCCAAATTTATATTTTAAGTCATGTATTTGTCCTTACTAGCTCTGCAAACTGTCCTTTGTAGCTTAGGATGTAGTAACTACTCAAGGGATTCTACACCTCCAGGTTATTTAATCCATCCTTACAGAGGCCAGGTCCGAGGACGCTTCGTGCTCACCAAATGATTTATAAAAATCAGTACATACCAAGATTATATATTACCCATTCTGAAGGAAGGATGGGCCTTCTTGAAATTGATTACATGTACAAATCTGCAGTCGTGGGACTTCACACATCTGCTGACCTCACAAGACCTAAATGTAGTGAAAGTTTTGAACCATGAGAATAAATCTAAGATACTTCCCTGCTTAGGCTAGCAGAAGCATATCGGCGTCAAGCAGGAATGGAAATCAAACCACAAGTAGATAAAAATCAGGCAGCCACTGAACTTGCCAAAAAAACGAAAGAATATAATGTGAAGGACCAGATGAGAAAGCAAGAAATGTGGAAAATGCATAAATATTGTTGGAGGTATAGAAAACCTTTGGAAAAACTTCCATGTTAGTCAGGAATGAATGCAGGAATGGTTGAGGGGTGAATTCAAACCAAGAGTTGAAAGGTTGGCGGCACAAGATAGTGGTGGTTTACATCACATGGGATCCTCCATTACCCACAGTTCAAAAGATAGACGCTAGAAAACCGGCTATAGTGGTCCAAGAAAAGACGAAAGTAGCACTAATTACTGAAAGTCACACCCAGTGACTACAGTGTCTTGCATACGGAAAGATGCAAAGTCATAACATAGGATCATGGTTGGTTACTAGGCTTATGGCCTTGTGGTCCTTACAAGCCCAGTCAAGAGTTTATTCCCCAAAAAGAAACCTCAGTCAGCACCAGTTGCCCCTATCGGTGAGGGATACAGGTGGAACCCCTGGGACAAATTTACGTTCCCATCCCCTCATCAAGGTTTAGTTTCATAGTATAGTACTAGGCTATCTGCCCTGGGGCATTTGTAAGCCTAGCCATAATGATGTGGCTTTTGCCACCCCATGAAATGGTGCAAAAATGTACAGAATAAAATTAGAATACTGTGCCTCTGTCTAGTAGTGAAACAATGAAGGTCCCCTTATATAATAGAATTAGTTTACTGTGCCCCTGTCTAGCAGTGACACAGATGTGACCCCTGGGGTAAACTTACGATCTCCCATCCACTCATCAAGATTTCTCTTGGAGAGTCAGTGAGGGGCTCTGCCTAATATGAACTGGGATCTTGTTCCAAAGCATGGGAAGCCTCTGGGTTATGAATCTATACCTCCAGTATGTCCTATTCATACTTGTGCCGAGGTTTAAGTCTTTAGCTCTCGTGGTCCTGATGGATTTGGATTTTTTGAGGTTGAGCATGTCCATCAGATCCTGATTGGACATGGCCTTGTACGTCAGGCAGAGATCACCTCTGAATAGAGCTGAAGTTTCTTTATGGCAGAATAAGACATATGTTGGAGACCCTTGATCCTCATGGTGAGGTACTTTTGTGGTCTCTCCAGCTGTTGCAAATGCCGGGTGAGGTACATACCAAATGGGGCATTGTACTCAATCATGGGTCTGATGAGGGAGGAGTATAGGGGTACAATGACATCCCTGGATCTGGATGTGAATCCCTTCATGATTAGGTGTGCAAGGTAGAATGTTTTTCTAACCACTTTGGCAACGTGGGTGTCAAATGAGAGGTCGCTGTCGACTTGGGTCCTTAGGTCTCAGATTACTTTTTCCGTACTCAGTGGGTTGCTGTCTGTGATAATTTGTGGGTACTTTGTTTTTCCCAAAGGGGATGACTATACTTTTTTTGGCATTTAGTTTAAGGCCATGACTCCGGCACCAGTTGTCAGTTTCTGTGAGGCTTTTTTGTAGGATGTATGTGTCCGCTGGTGTATCGACTATGGTGCCTAGTTTGCAGTCAACTCCGAACTTTGTCAGCCACAACCCTCCCATGTTTGCTTTAACATCTGAGAAATAAATGCCGAACAAGAGGGGTCCCAGGACAGATCCCTGTGGGACACCACTTGTGACTGGCTTTGAGTCTGACATTGCTCCAGCGATTTTAACTTTATGGGTTCTGTCCTTTAGCCAGTTTGCAACCCATCTAGTGACATAAGGGTTTACGTTTAAGCTGTTGAGCTTATCTATGATGCCTGAGTGGGGTATTGTGTCGAAGGCCTTAGCCAAGTCCAGGTAGGCTGTATGGACTGCTTTGCCCTCATCAATGGCTCTAGTGACTGTTTCAAAAGTCAACCAGGTTCAAAAGGCAGGATCTGCCCTTTACAAAGCGAACTGGGTGGGGTCAAGTGTCTGTAGGTCCCCTATGTCTCTGAGTTCCATAATGATTCTTTTCATAGCTTTGCAGACCAGGCTGGTTAAGCTTATGGGGCGGTAGTTCCCAGGGTCTGTAGAGGTACCCCCTTTGTGGAGTGGGACCACTGTTGCTGTATGCCAGTGTTCAGGTACATATCCTGAAGTAAGGCTAAGGTTAAATAGCATGTTTGTGTGTGGGTTTAGCTCCTCTTGGAGTTCACGTAACACGCAACCCGGGATACCGTCAGGTCCCATTGATGCTGTGTTTTTAGTTTTGTTTAGGGCGGTTCTCACTTGGACATCTGAGATGACAGGGAGATTACATTCAGCTGGGATAAGTATTTCTTCTTTTGGGGGTGAGGAAGGGGAGAAATTTACACTGAACCTGTCAGCCAGAATGTTGGCAATATCTGTGGGTTCAGTGTATTTTTTTTGTTGTGAACTAACTCTGAGCATATCTGAAGGTTTCCGCCCAGGTTTCTAACATAGCTGAAGAAGGCTTTGTGTTTATCTTTAGTGTCCTTAGCGATTTTTCTCTCAAAGTTGGCCTTGGATGTTTTTATGAGAGAACGTAGTTTTCTGCTAATGTTGATCAGAGATGTCTTCCCTTCATGGGATTTTGCTCTGACGTGCAGTAGCTTCCTTTTGTTATACAATTTGTTAATGGCTGAGGTCCACCAGACAGGACGCTTGCCTTTGGTGGAGAGGGACTTGGATTTATTTGGGATTGCATGATCCATGCATTCTTGGAGATGTCCATAGAAAGCATTTGTGAAGGATTCTGCATTGTGGGATGTGGTATCCACTGGCACAGTGGGCTTAAAGGATACCATCTCAGTCTTAAGAAGAGTGAAGTCTGCTTTTGAGTAGTTTTTCACTGTGGTCTTTTGTGCTGGGGGTGGAGGTGGGATATATGTATATCCAGGGTGATTAGTTTGTGGTCAGATCTTACTAGTGAGGGGTATACTTCCGGTGTGGAGCATTTTGTCCCCATGTTTGTGATGATCAGGTCTAGTATGTTATCTCCCCTAGTGGGAGAGGTGACTAGTTCCAGTGCATTTGAATTTATGAATTCCAGGAACCTTTGGGCTAGGGTATTTGGGCTAGAATAATGTACCCAATCTATGTTTGGGTAGTTGAAGTCTCCCAGTATGATGGTATTTTGTGATACATTCATATCCTCCAAAGTCTTCAGGAAGGCTGAGTGGGGTTCCTGAGATTGGGAGGGTGGTCTGTAACATGCTACCAGTTGTATAGCAGTTTTGCCTATGGTTATTTGCACCTGTATGGTCTCTGATGCTTCATGTGTTGCTACTAACCTGGAGGTGTAGGTGTCCTTGATGAATATGGACACTCCCCCTCCCTTTGTGGTTCGGCCCGGGTTTTGGGGCCGAAAAGCATGATACGAGGTATAGCCTGGTAGCGCTGGGGTGCTCTCAGGAGCCTTGAACCAGGTTTCAGTTACTGCACAGACGTCTATGTTCTCCATGCTGAGGAGTGCATCGAGTGCCTGCATCTTGAGATTTAGACTTCTGGCGTTGAGCAGCATTACCCTTAGTTTTTTTCCAGTTTTGTTTTCTAAGGAGGTCGGTTTGTCTTTTGAGCCTTGCCTAAAAAGGCACTATGAGGGTGGCAAGAGCCTTAGCCAATATCCGGAAGCCCAGTGGCGACAGGTGTAAGCCATCCCTTGCGAAGCAGCGTGGCTTGTCCAACATGTCATGCCAGGCAGACAGACATTGGATCCCCTTAGAATGACACCAGTACTTGAGCCAATTATTAAAGCTGATCATCTTGTCTTTGTATTGTGGTATCATTCTTGGTGAGGGCAAGATGCTGCTCAGGGTCAGGGTCATACCAGCCTGGGCTACATAATCTGAGAGCTCCTCTATGTCTCTTTCATGTAGTCCAGGGAGGTACGTCTCGGGTCATTCACACCAGCATGGACAATGACAGAGTCATATTTGTACTTGCTTTGGAGTGACTTGAGTGCGTGTGTTATGTGGCGGATCCTAGCTCCCAATAGACAGCTCAGTCACCCTCTCCTTGTTCAGCCTGGTCAACGGGACATCAGTGTGTCTGACTATAGAGTCACCTATTACTAGTGTATCAGGCATGGTGTTTGGCCTTAAGGATTGTGATTGGTTGACACACTGATTTATTGAAGTATGTGTTGCATGTGTTTTGTTTTGAGGTGGTGGATTTTTGGATGTGTGCTTTGGGAGCCTCTGTTGTTTTGGTAAGTTTTTTATTAGAGCCTCCGAGTATGTCTTTGTGTTATGTGTTTGGTTTGCAGTTGTGGTAGGTCTATGTGGGACTGGGGTTGTGTGTGTGTGGTTATCATCTCCGCCTGTCTGGTCATGCCAGCCCTGAGTTGAGAGAGTTCAGCCTCCAGTTTGGCTATATAGTTGCATCTCTCACATGTATTTGTGTTTGTTGGGAGGAGGAGAGGGTTGTCTGTGTACATGAGACAATTGTAGCATTGTCTCAAGATACCCAGATTGACCAGCTGAACCGGAGAGGACGCCAGTAATCTACCACTCGACATGCTAGAACAGTATAAGGGAGTGCTGTACCTTTAAGGGAAGTGGATATTCACAGGGGTGGTAGATAGCTGTAGTGCTTTACTTAGTACAAGAGTGCTTACTTAATAGAGAAGTATTGAGAACAAGTGCTACGCTTATAATATAGTGAGTAGTCTGATTATACTAAGAGTAGAGCTTCCTTGAGGGAAAATTTGAAGAGCAGACTTGGCGGAGCCAGAAGAAGTTTAACCGGCGCTGCACTATGCGCACAACAGCGCAAAGCCGTGCAAACGCGGATTTTAAACAGGGAACTACAAAAGAGCTAGAAATGGTCCAAAACAACCAATTACTACAGCTTCTTGTGCTGAGGTCACTTCCTACAGGGACAGGTAGGCTGCTCAAGGCTCCCCACTCCCACTGGTGAGCAAAGAAACTTCCTTCTATCCAAGTAAGGTAATGGACAACACAGGAACTACACCACAGCCCAGAATACAGCAATGCCTGTAAACTGGTCTAAAGTAGTCGAGGAGAGGCGGGAAAACAAGGATTATTTTTTTGTTTTTTTGATAGAAACACACAGAAAATGCAGAAACAGTGATAAATCAGTTACACAGGCTAGCACACTTTAGTGGGCAGCTTCAACAGTTAAATTAAACAAACTTTCGATCAAATTTGACTAAAAAGTAACTAAGTGCAGATTTTAAAATAATGCAACAAACAGTTAAAAAAAACAGTCCAAGCTAGTTCAGGGTAAGCTACAGAAGCTATTCCAAGTGAAAAAAAGCAAAGATACTTAAATCCAGAAAGTAGTCGCAGGTTGTGCTTGAAGAGGGTCAGTGAGGTACTCTGACGTTCATGGGAAGTCTGTTACAGAGATAGGGCAGCCTCTGGGAGACTAACCTCGCTCTCCAGCAGGTTTTGTTGATGCATATTAGATTCAGGCCTTTCGAGCGGGTAATCCGTAAGGGGTTAGACTTACGGACATGGAACATCTCTAGTAGTTCCAGTAGTAATAGGAGCAACGGATCTTATAAAAAAGAATCTACAATCATGTTTAGATATGTTACCAGTACATGTAACTCCATATGAATTGCAGAAGTCATTACTGGGCACATTGCGGGTGTTGCGAAGAGCACTTCTGGCTGATATCAAAGATTGAAACAATACTAACTTCATGAACGTTAATCATACTTTGACTTAGGAATGGGTTCCATTTTCGTCATGGTATTAGAAACCCCAAAAATTTGGAAAAATTAAAGGCCAGGTCCACACCCCAATGTTCTTTATAGATGGACACCAAAATTTAACACAGCCTGACATTGGGAGGAGAGATATCCCAAGTGAATGTGAACCTAAATTACTAGGCCAACAAATTCTGTTGAGGTACCCATGCAGTGAATGCTGTTTCAATCCAGTGGAACCAAGGCCTTTGTAACCCTCATTTCCATTACTGTACTCCTAAGAGTCCTTACGAAACTGAGAAAAGCAGAGCAGACCTAGTTCTTAAAGCTTCCTTTTGGCAAAGGTAATCCTATTTTTTCTGTAGTTAAGGAAGGGAGGCAGTAGTTGTCCTTCCCACCCCTTGCAAAACCCAAAGCTTTCCTTAGCTAGCACACTGGAAGGTAAAAACCCTTGCTGAGACACTTTCTGAACAGCTGTAGGGCTCTTCCTGGAGGAAGTCTCGACTAGCTAAACAAATTCTTAATATTGTGGTATGACCATAGTATACTGCCTAGGGCAGCTTCACTCCATGTTTGTTTTTGACAGGTTTATTTGTCATATGCTTCAGTACTGCAGAAACCTTTACTTTTAAGTAGATAGCCATGTAAGGCCTGACGTCCAGACATACTTGGAATAGCATCCTTCCCCTCTGTGTACCAAGCAACCACCTTTCCCACCTGAGCTGTCTGCATTTGTCATATGAATGACCTTCACTCAAGCTCTGTTTTCTTAATGCAGCTTATGGGTATGTATATTGCTTCGAGTGTTGTCTGTTGTCAGTAAAGTGACTTTCCCATTGGGGAAAAATTCTTTGCTGTTCTGTAAGACTTGCAGGTCTTGGACAGTGTAATTGACTAAAGCAGTTGTACACCATTAGAAAACCCCCCACATCTAAATGCTCTTGTTTGGTCTGTGTCGAAATGGGCCATTCTGTCACCTGTTGGTCTGCCATACCACATTTCAACAAGAAGACTTGAGCAGTGAGCTTAATCTCTTCCATGACTTTCTGATCAAGAAAGATGAATCCCTTGTCCAAGGTGACCATGGCATCAGCCAGGTTCTGTATTTTCTCCATACTGAAAATGCACGTGTCAACTGAGAAACTGTCAGTATGAGGAATACTAAGAGGTCAGCAGTCCATTGCCCCCACCTGAATCTTGATGGTGCCTCTAAGCTCAAGGATATGCCTGGTGAGGCACTTTTGGTAGCCCCTGACTCCAGACCCTGTTTTTCAGAGGTGGCTTCTGGCAGCTGTTTTGCACTTGGGCTATGGTAGTCCTCCCAAGTGGAAACTGTTCAGCCTTTGTTGGGTCTGAACAATTTTTTGTGGGTTGCTGGCTCAGACACCCATATAGTAATTAGAGGATATTATGGTATCCCCTGTGTTGATGTCAAGTCTAACCTTAGAAGAGGTCCAAGCCCACCGTTCTGCATCCCAAGAACTCCAAAGTGCCCCCAACCAAGGTACAAAAAAAAGTCTAAATCATGTACGTCTGCCGTAATGCCACAGTTTGGACTGGGCAGGTTCTCCCCTCCCCACCCCCAAAGCTCCAGGCTGTTGAAAATCTGATACAACTGACCAAAGAATTAGTAATCTTCCTTGAAAACAATGTAACCTTATTCAGATCACACTCTTGATGTCCAGGTTCCCTGTTCAGAAAAAGAAAAGAATAACATTTTTTCCTCTGACTAGTCAGATGGACTCCACCTATCCGAGCTGGCATAAGTCTTAGATCTTTGGCACCACCCAACCCCAGCTATTAATCAGGCACTGAGGACAATTGTATCTTGTACTTTGCCACCAGAGGATGGCTCATTTGGTGATGCCCATCATAGAATGAGCCATTACTTGAATGGTAATCTAGAGTGCTCTTTGATTCCCAGAGAAAGACATAAGGAGCTTCTTGGTCTGTGAGAACCAAGACCTTTGGCCCTACTTCTAGTTGTAGACATTTTAGAAGATGCATTTTACCAGTGCATCCCTGGCATCTGACTCCAACCACCTGCTGACAGGATGCCTGACGGACTTGAGGTTGAGATTCCAGTATGTACTTCATCAGAATACTTGTTGCTAAGCCAACTGTGGCTCATCTGGATGATGGCAAAGATTCTATCTAGTGGGGCTCCAGCCAAAAACCCACTTTCCGTTGACTGAGAAATTAAGGCACTGGACCTCTTGGCTGTAGGATCTACACCACCACTACCCTAGCCATAAGTGCCTTAAATTGTCAAAGCTGTTTTAAGTGCCAAGAAGACTCTTGCTTCAGTGGAAAGACAAGACTGGACAGATTGAGGAAAAGCTGGTAGAACTGTCACCTCCACTCACAATGCCTGCCAGCTTGAGTCAAGTTTTGGGTATAGTGTAGTGGATGCATCATGCAGGATTGCAGCCACTGGGTTTGCCATTAAGGGGATGTTCCTATTAGAAGACTTATCCCAACCAGGTCTTGTCAGAGCACAAATGCTTAATGCACCATTGGAGAATAAATTGCTATTTGAGCCCTTGTGGAGCAAGTATTTAAGACTCTCTTTGAGAAAGACCGTACAGTCTATGGAGCTCATTTCCTTAATTCCCTGTCCCTAGGTGCAACTGTAATGACCCCCCCCCACCACCACCACCATGAAGAGTGTGCCTTGCCACTTAAGATGGATAGGTACTTTTGTCTTTGTTTACTGGGGAAAGTCTGACTGGACAAAGACTGTTTTCAGCTGAGGTCCAGGGAGAAGTTCCAACACTAAAGTAGCCAGAAGGTAAGAAAGGCCAATGTAACAGAATGGCAAGCAAGTCAGAAGGGAAAGTCCTCAGAGCTATAAAACTGACAAAGGAACAACTATTGCATTTGCTTCTCCCTTAACCAGTTCCCTCCCAGTCCCTTTCAACCCTCATTTCACCTTCCAGCATAATCCTTAGAGTAGGAGGCTACCTAGCCATCTATGTAGAAAAATGAGAAAATAACATAGGCAAGTGGGTTCTTAATATCTTGGTTCTGTGATTTAGACTTCATTTCTTTAAAAAAAATAAATCTAGAGTATCCCACCATTTCAGAGAGCAAAGACAACTAACTTCAAACCTCTAACAAGACTTTTGTCACATGGTCCTGGGGAGTACCAAAAGAACAGCAAGGCACATGATTCTGCTCGAGCATTTGTGGTCCCAAGAAAATTACCATGGCGACAGTCTTAGACCTGTCAAAAATCTAGTTTCTAGAATGTGCCAAGGTTCAAAATATTAACCTTGCAAGTCCTTATAGTTCATCACAATCATTTTTCCTCTTGAAGTTGTAAGGTTCTTATTTTCCTCCTGAGGTGTCACAAGTATTTGGTTCCTCAAATCTCTACCTCCACAAGGTATAGGTTAGCTGGCAGGTCATAGTATAAGTGGGCACCCTGTCTCTGTGCCATTAGGCTTACTTAATGCAAGGGAAGTCTTAGCTGAATAGAAGAGGTTCTGGTGCCAAAGGGAAGGGTCAGGATCCAGTGTAGAGCTTGATGAACCACTACTGTATCTGGCCTTGGAAGCACCACCCAGTCTTTTCTTCTGTATACCTGGCCCTAGAAGCTCATCCCATCCTAATCTTTCATCTTATTGACTGCTGAAACTAGGAAGGCCACTTCTTAGAATTTTAGTTTACTTAAAAATTGCTTTAGAGTGTATTCCTTATTGTCTGTCTGCCTGTGAATCGCTCTTTAGTTAGTTGTAGTTAGATTTGTTTCTGGTACATCTTCACTTTTAGCTCACTAATGACTGACTTTTATATTATGACTGGATTGCAGTTCTAGTGGTACTAGAAGTGCAGCTTGGCCTGTCTGAGTTAGGAAATATACTGAGAGGTCTAAACTGAGAATTGTAGCTACTATTAATTTGTTTCTGGTAACTTTTCACTTTTGCCGAAGTAAAGCATTATTTTACATGAAGGACTACGACTGCATTTCTAGTGACAGTAGAAAGGTAGCCCACTCTGTCTTAGGAAATGCAAAGGGAGGTTTAAAATGAGAATTGTTGGCATTTAGTTGTTGAAAAGTTGAGAAACAAATCTACTTTTAACTAGTTTATGTTGAGATTAGGACTGCAATTCTAGTGACAGTAGAAGGGAAACCTATTGGGAAGCGCTTAGGAAGGCTCAAAGTAAGATTGTCGTATCAGCAAGTGGGGTTTTTACTTGGTTTAGCCACTTTCCTTTAAGCCTAAAAATTTGGTGTTTGCTCAGCTCCAGAGAGGTCAAAAACTTAGCTTCCACACTTGTGTTCTCATAGTATTTGGCTTGCATCTGGTGCCATTAAGAAGTACTTTTAAATTGAAATGTTGCACTTCTCTACCATTTCTTTTTTTCAAAACAGGTTTATTGTTTTAACATATAAGAGAAATATCATAATTTTATACAAGTAATTAAAAATAGGTATTATTATAATATTCAACAAAACAACTAAAGTATTTACAAAGACATCCACTACAATCAGATCAATTAATTAAACTAAAATACCATGCTATTGAAATTAAAAAATTTTTAACAAATTTTGTAAATTATCCCATACAATAAAATAAGATGTTTTTCTATTTGTTCTAGTCCTAATTGTGTTTATTTCCATATGGCACACTATATTCATAACATTTTTAAATTCATTGAACGAAGGAGGTGTATCTGAAATCCAATTTCTAGTTATTATTTTCCTAGCCACTGCTAGAATAGACCATAACAAGGGAAGCTTAACCTTTTTAACACTTTGAGGTACAGGTGTGTTGAATAATATAAGAGATTTAGAAATAATGAAATTATCTGTAAAAAGAGCCTGAAAAAATTCATTAATTGACTTTCCAGTATTCTTTCAATTTTATACAGTCATAAAACATATGAGCCCAGTCAGCATTAATTTCTACATTACATCTCTTACATAGATTATCTTTATTATTTATTTTATTCATCATCAAAGGTGTATAAAAAGATCTATGTAAAAATGTCCATGTATAAAGTCTCCAGACAATGGAAGACGTAGTTCTATAAGCAGATTCCAATATATATTGTTTATCTTGTTGATTTGGTGGGTCCCCATTAATAGAAGTGAAATAATTCCATTATGAATCTACACTGTAAAAAGTTTCTTGTCTGATAACTTTATGTATGTATGAAAGTTTACCTTTATCAGAAACTTTGTTGTAAATTTAATATCAAGTAATCAATCAGTGTTGGAATAGATTCTTTAACAGTTATAGACATTAAATCTATTTTATTAATGAGATGTTGTCTAAAGGTCTGAACCTCTAACCAGCAAGTTTCTCTTGGATCAAATTCTTGTTTTAAGAAATCTAGATTTTTAACTTTATTATCAGATATCAACTGATACCAGTACTTTAGATCATTATCTATAGCTAAATGAGTTCCTTCAGAAGTAGATGACAAAAGCATACCCTGAGTGTACATTATAGGAAATGCAATAAAATTCCATTCCCTATACTTAGGGTGCATGAATATAAAGTTACGATAACTAATAATAATATTTAATGGGTAACAAACCATATGTTTAGGTGTAATAGGTGAAGTACAAAATTCCTTTAGTAACCATAACATGGAGTTATTTACAATCATATTTTTATGTGTTAAGGAGATTTTCATGGAGTGTATACTAATTAGCTCCCAATAATCTTTCCATTTTGTGACATATGACTGATCTATTAATAAAGTAATAACTTTTACAATAGAAGAGATAGTATCTAAATTAAAGTCTGGAAAAGAAATACCCCCTTGAGATCAGCTATTAGTATGTTTCTTTAATGCAATCCTAGGTCTATTAGGTGCCCATAAGAAATTTAACATTAGTGTGTTCAGTTTCTTGATAATTATTTTTGTAGGTGGAAGTATTATTGATTGTATTAAGTATAAAATCTTGGGGAATATTATTTTAATAATTGTAAGTCTCTCCTCCATAGTAAAAAACATATTATTCCAGGTATTAAAAAGATTTTGTATATTAAGAAAACAGGTATTATAATTATTATATATAATAGATTTAATATCTTTAGATAGTATTATACCTAAATAAGATGTTCTTCATCTCACATTGCTGCAGTCATAACCTGTGGGTAGTCCGCTGTCCTCGGTCGGCCCGAATACCAAAGTGTTAGGCTGGCGTCGGTCATGGTCGCTCAGATCTGACGTCAGTACGCCGTGGTACTAAAACGCATGACCGACGTCATATCCTCAGTCTTTCTTGCCGCATGGTCCGAAGCAGAAGCAGCGTTTGCAAGTGCCGTTGGCCCTGAAATTTTCAGATTCTGAGTTTCAGACCGAAGACCAAGTTGGGCTAAGTACCCCGTTGGGGAATATTTTTGTCTTTTCTTGCCTCAGTTAATTCCGGATGTCAGAAAAAGTGAATAATTGTTTTTCTTGTGGGAAACAGATACCTCATAGGGATTACCACTCTCTCTGTATTCCTTGCTTGGGGCCTGAGCACGACGTAGTCGGGTGTCGCTTTTGTGCTAAATTTAATAAGCGCACCATTAAACGTAGGTTAGATTGCGCTAGGCTTGTCTTCGGTAAGCGGTGTAATTACAATACGCCGTCGGATCCTCCGCCCGCTACCGCTAAGAAGCGTAAGGACAAATCGTTAAAGTCCAAGCAGGATGAGTCGTCCATTCCGGACGCCGGTTCTTTAGAAACTACGGTGGAATCTGTGGATCCAGCCGAGGTTTCAGCTGAGTCTCAGGGGGAGCCTTTAATTTTGCAAGATGTGGCCTCTCAGGAGTCGGGTCAGGCTGAGGGGGCCTCTCAGGTTGCTGTACTCCCTTCTTTACATAAGGTAGTTAGGCCTTCTCCCTCTGTCTCTAAGGTACCTTCCAAGGTCAGGCCTGGTTTGTCTTCCTCTGGCGTCAGTCCTAGTTCTGCAGGTTCTGTGCCTAAAAAACACATGCTTAAAATGGCAGAAGATTTGATTACCATGATCAGAGGTTCTATGCCCCCTCCAGGTAAGAGGCCTAGGGTGGAGCCAGAGGTGGAAGGATTGGAACATTCTTCAGATTACTCAGAGTCTTCGGCTGAAGACATTCAGGATTTTCCCCCTTATTTCCCCTCCAGAGGATTTTTCTTTTTCAGAAACCCTGCATTCTATGAGGGAGCATTTTAAATGGGAAGGTCAGGATTTCTCAGATTCCCGAAAGAGGCTTAGGGAATTTTTGTTTTTACCACAACATAGGCCCTTGGCTATACCTCCTGTTTTGGATGTTGTTCAGGATGTTTTCTCTGAGGCTTCCCTTAATCCAGACTCTTTGCCTCCTGCCCCGGTTAAGCCAGACAGGTATTACAGAGTGCCAGAGGCTCATAAATATTTGTATAAGAGCCCAAGGGCTGACCCAGAAACTATTAGCCAGGGACCTAAGGGTGTCAAGGCTTCTGTTGTAAAGAATCCAGTTCCTATGGATAAAGATTCAAGAGCTTTGGATAGGTGGGGTAAAAAAGTGTATACCTCTTCCACTCTTGCAATGAGGGCTTTAAATTGCCAGTTTCATATGCTGAAGTACCAGAATTTTCTCCTTAGTCAGTTGAAATCTAAGGTAGATGCTTTAGCAGAGGGCATAGAGTGTAAGGAATTACAGGATTTGGTTCATGCCTCTGATCAGGTGGGTAAGAATTCTTTGCAGTGTGGTTTTGATGCTTTACAGGCTTCTTCCAGGGTGGCTGCCACTGGATCAGTTATTCGTAGGCACGCCTGGCTTAAGGATCAGAACTTGTCAGAGCATGTTAAAGCTCGAATTTTGGATGCTCCCCTTCAGTCTGAAGTTTTGTTTGGTTCTCCTGTGGAGTCAGTCTTGAAGAAAATGGAAGAAAAAGCTAAGTCTATGCAGACTGTTAAGGATTTTTTACAGGTGCAGCCCCCTAAGTTTAGCAGAAATTGGCCTACTAAGGGATGGGCTTGCCCTTCTTCTGATTTACAGTCTAGGGGCAGATCTAAACGTGGTAGGGGCAGAGCTCATGCACAGGGTTCTTTCAGGCCTAGGACGTGGAGTTCCCCTGCACAGTCTACCGGTGAGGGCAGGGGCTAGTCCTTTCGTAAACAGACCCAATGACCTACATCTTCAGCTGCCCGATCCTTCCTGTCTGGCAGCTCCTCTGGGAGGAAAGTTGGCACTTTTCAGGCAAAATTGGCTTTTAGTCACCCAGGACAAATGGGTGTTGGACATTATAAACCGAGGCTACAAGTTTTATTTCCACACATTGCCTCCTTTCAAAGGCATGCCAGACGTTCCTCCTCAGCAAAAGGTGGAGGCTCTCAAACAGATTTCTTTACTTCTACAAATGGGGGCTATCCAGCAGGTCCCTCAGTCAGAAGTGGGCCTAGGATTTTATTCTCGCCTGTTTCTTGTACCAAAGAAAGGAAACACTTGGAGGCCAGTTCTGGATTTGTCTATTCTCAACACATACCTGGACATTCCAATATTCAAAATGTTGACTTTGCAACAACTTCTGCCTCTGCTGGGCAAAGATCACTGGATGGTAACTCTGGATCTCAAAGAGGCTTATCTTCATATTCCTATCAAGCCCGGCTGCAGGAGATTCCTGCGTTTTCGGGCTGGGACTTTACATTATCAGTTCTCCGCATTGCCCTTTGGCTTATCTACTGCGCCCAGGGTGTTCACAAAGGTTCTGTCTCCGGTGATAGCCTTTTTAAGGTTGAGGAATACAAATTTATCCTTATTTGGACGATTGCCTGATTCTTGCTCAAGACAGAGACAAGCTACTTCACCATCTACAGTATGTTATGGCAGTGTTAAGGTGCCTAGGGTATTCTGTGAACGAAATAAAGTCCAGTCTAGTACCCTCTCAGGACATGTGCTTTCTGGGTGTGAGACTGAATACAGTCACTCAGATGGCGTTTTTGACCCCGGACAAACAAAGAAATCTTACCCTTTACTTCCAGCAATTGTCTCTACGGTCCTGGCTGACTGCAAGGACAGTCCTTCAAGCCTTGGGGTTCATGGCATCTTGTATTCTGGTGCTTCCCAATGCCAAACTGCATATGAGGAAGCTACAATGGTATCTAAAAAGTGTATGGACTCAACACTGCCACGATTTGGACACTGTCATTCGGATAATACCTTGCATTCAAAAGGAATTTTTGTGGTGGGCTCAGGAATGTCACCTAAACAAGGGACTCTCTGTGACCCGACCAGAGGCGAGTCAGATCTTAACGACAGATGCCTCAGACAAGGCTTGGGGAGCACACCTCAATGGAAAGTGGGTTCAAGACACGTGGCCTGCCAGACTTCAACATTTGCATATCAACATGAAGGAGATGTTAGCAGTCCAATTTGCATTGATGGCTTTCAAGGATCTACTTCACCCAGGACAAGTGTTGATTCAAACAGACAACACAACTGTCATGTGGTACTTCAACAAGCAAGGGGGAACCCATTCGTACACTCCTTGCAGGCAAGCTATGATTTTGTGGGAGACTGCTCTCAGTTTGCACCTCACTCTTCAGGCAAGGTTTCTGCCAGGAGCACAGAACTCCTTAGCGGATGTTTTGAGCAGACAGTTGGTGGATCCCCACGAGTGGAAATTGGATCCTCATGTATTTCGACAGTTGACAGTGATTTGGGGGACTCCAGACATAGATCTGTTCGCTTCTCCACTAAATTTCCAGCTGCCAAAGTTTTGCACAAAGCTGTTTCATCCAAAAGCTTGGAAAGTGGATGCTCTATCATTCAGTTGGAACAATCTTCACGTCTATGCCTTTCCTCCTCTGCCTCTCCTTCCCAAGGTGCTCTTGAAGGTCAGACAGGACAAGCCCTCCATGATTCTAATAGCCCCAGATTGGCCACGTCAGCACTAGTACCCTCTGCTGAGGAGTTTAGTACGGGAGCCTCCTTGGCCTTTGCCATCAATTCCACACCTTTTGTCCCAAGCAGGCAGTCATTTCCTCAATGTCAGGATACAGTCCCTGCATCTGACAGCCTGGCATATTCTGTTCTAAACCCTGGAGGGTCGCAGCTTCCTCAACAAGTTTTGAAGGTTATTTTGGAGGCCAGACGGCCTAGTACAAGGAAAGTTTATGCTGCTAAATGGAGGAGATTTTTTCTTTGGAGCAAAGCAAAGAGCTTTGATGTTTCAGTACCTAATTTGAATGTTTCACTTCAGTATCTTACAGAATTACTAGACAAAGGTTTGTCTTTCTCCTCTGTAAAAGTTCATGCTGCAGCCATTTCTGCTCACTATGACTGTGACCCACCTTTATTCTCTTGTCCTTTGTTTAAGCAATTTCTTAGAGGGGCAAAGAACATAAGACCCCCACGTAGAGCTCCTACTCCTTCCTGGGATCTCAATTTTGTGTTGGAAAAACTCACTTTACCTCCTTTTGAACCTGCAGCTACATCTGAGTTGAAGTTTTTGTCTTGGAAGACTGCTTTTTTGTTGGCCATTACGTCTGCTAGAAGGGTATCTGAATTACAGGCTCTAATGGCAGTTGAACCCTTCCTGATTTTTCATAAGGATAGGGTATCCCTGCATACTAACCCTACTTTTATGCCTAAAGTTGTTTCAAATGTGGCCTTGAACCAATCTATTCATTTGCCTACATTTTATGCTGATCCCCAAAATAAAGGGGAAAAAATGTTGCACTCTCTGGATATTCACAGGCAGTTGCGTTATTATTTGAGCAGAACTAAAGGGTTCAGACAGTCTCAACAGTTGTTTGTTTCTTTTGCTTTGGGCTCTCAGGGGAAATCTGTTTCTAAACAAACTATTTCTAAGTGGATTGGCCATTGTATTGCTTTTTGTTATTCTCATCATGGTAAGGAGATTCCGGCTGGAATCAGACCTCATTCCACTAGGGCTACTGCCACTTCTACTGCTTTTTAAGGGTGTAGCTACTAAAGATATTTTGGAGGCAGCTACTTGGAGTTCAGTGCACACTTTTTCTAAACATTACCATCTCCCTCTTTATTCCAAATCTAGGGCTGGGTTTGCCACTGCAGTTTTACAGGGCATGTTAGCAGCTCCCAATGCTTTGTGATTTTGCCAACCTCCCTTTACCTTTGCTTTGGGATTCTACCCACAGGTTATGACTGCAGCAATGTGAGATGAAGAACATAGTACAGTTTTGTACCTACCATAAATGTAGATGTTCGAAGATCCACATTGCTGCAGTCCAATACTCCCTCCTTCCCCACTGTAGTTTGGGGTGGTTGTGTGGTTTGGGTTGTAAATATTGTTTGTACATGGGTGGTTGGATGTTTTTCTGTTTTTTGGCTATGGCCTTTCTTTATAGGGCCTTCTGACATCTGGGGCAAGAAAGACTGAGGATATGACGTCGGTCATGCGCTTTAGTACCATGGCGTACTGACGTCAGATCTGAGCGACCATGACCGACGCCAGCCTAACACTTTGGTATTCGGGCCGACCGAGGACAGCGGACTACCCACAGGTTATGACTGCAGCAATGTGGATCTTCGAACATCTACATTTATGGTAGGTACAAAACTGTACTTTATCTGACCTGAATTGGGTACATATTTAGTAAAATCACTAATGAGAATATTTTTTCGTGTATATATAGGTAGTATTTTAGTTTTTTCTTCATTGAATATTAAACCAGAAATACTTTTAAAATTCATCATGTTATCAAATAGAGACTGTATAGAAGAATTAGATCCTGCTGATGTAATTAGAACATCATCTGCAAAAAGTTGAATTTTGGATGTTGTATTTTCATCTATTTCAAAACCCTCTCTGTCAGTACTGTTTCTGATCAAATTAGCCCAAGGCTCCATTACTAAAGTGAATAATAGTGGAGAAAGTGGACATCCTTGTTTTGTACCTTTAAGAATGGGTATTTTTGTGAAACATATGTTCCTACCTTAATATAAGCCAACGTTCCTTTGTATAAATGTTCAATTAGATTTACAAATGCATCCGAGAAGTTTGTGCACTTCATTAAGGTAAACAGATAGTCCCAACTTACTGAATCAAACGCTGAACTTATATCAAGACTAATAAGTGTTAAATCTTTCTTTTTCCTATTTGCAAAATCTATTAATGTTAAAGTTCTTCTTATATTATCAAAAGTATTTCTATTTACAATGAAGCCTGTCTGATCTATATCTATAATGCGGAATGATTGTCTTCAATC